>NW_022170403.1:5093359-5093840 GCF_008802855.1 Photinus pyralis
ATTGTACAGGATCGTTCAAATTCGTGGCTCACCATTGGGATCTCCGCAAAGTTGCCTCTTTTTATGAATAAAAAAATGCATTTGAGATTTCTGAAAAATCTTTGAAAGTAACTGAGTAACTTTCTTTATCTCTAAGGTCAGTAACGCACTTGGCAACTGCGGCAGCCGAAATATGTTACAGGCGTATCCGAGATACCACTCTGCAAGGGACTATATCCTCGTGTAAAAACGGTCTTACCTTTTATGTGGTAAGAAACGTAGGACGAAAAAAATATGTTGGGTTCATCCTATATTTTTTGAACAGCACTCAAAGGGATTGTTTCAAAATCATTTTAAGGATTTTCAAAGATATTATTTACGTTTATTTTATTTATTTGCAATTTAAATAGGTTTGAATTACTAGGCTAAAACCGCGAAGATAGATAAAAAGTGAAACATATGATTGTGCATTATAATGACATCTGTCATTCTTATTTTAAAT
>NW_022170403.1:5093940-5105066 GCF_008802855.1 Photinus pyralis
AAAATGGCGTCTAAACAAATTATAAACCTACAAAATCGGATGATTCTTTTTGAAACGCCCTGTATAATAAATGAACGATCAGAAATTAGTTGCTGTCGAGCGCCTTTGGAAGCTTAAGTTATATGCATGTCCGATTTCCCATGCAAACAAAAATTCCAAAGGTAACTCGACAGCAACTGATGTTTGATCGCATAGCATAATGCAAGAAGAATCAATCGTCACTCGTCACACCCCGCTCATGAGATATGAAGAATTACAACCGATCACGCGGTTTGAGAAGAAGGACTGTGGCTGGTAGAAATTAATTCCTTCTATTAAGACCTTTCATTAGAGTACCATGAAGAATAAAACCAGTCCGCGTCCCTACTCCCCATTTTGATAAGGTGTAAGGAAAAAGGGCGGTAGTTCGTAGAAAAGTATCCTTTCGTTGAGACCTTTAAATTAAATAACATAAAAGACAAATTAAATTTCTAACCCCATCAGCCTGTCAACCACTGATGTCAAAAGAGAGACACACCTCCAGTTTGAAACCGCAGAAGTGGGTCTGGACATATGGTTAAGCGAGTAAGACAAAACATTCAATTTATGGATTCTGAAAATACAGATTGCATTTTATGATTTTAACAAAAAAATTTAACTTAATTAAAATTAAATTAATAACATTTTTCGAATAAGGCACTAGCAGACACAAATAAAAAAAAATAAGATAACATTTAGAACTTAAATTTAGTCAACAGAACATTAAAATTTTGAAATAAACAAGGAGTAAAGAGGGGCTCCTAAATCCCAGTGGTACACAGGCCCATACAAAGACAAAGGTCTTGCTGCGACAATGGTTACGACGAAAAAGTTACTTTTACAATTTCCTTATATTCATGCGGCTTAAGAGAGGACCTTTAATTTCATGTTTACAAATACAAGTTGGTACCCTTAAACTACTATTTTGAAGGAAGACTAGAGGGCATTAGGTAATTTATTTAACAATTTTTAGTTTCCATAAAACAGCTTTAATTAAAATAAATATATAGTCAAGGAATGGTACCTAGGTTTCTCAGTTCTTACGAGCACTTACCTTAGAATGAGTCTGAAAGTTCATTTCTTAAACTCAATTTTGGATTGTTTTCCAAAAATCTAGAAGGCTGTAGAGAAGCGCCAAAAAGTCGGCTCGACCAAGACGCGAAGAAGACGAAAAAAATTAGGTATCCATGATGTCAATGCTGTAAATAAACTAAAATTCCTGCCGCATGATGGTGTAGGTAGGTACACCCTTAAAACTCATATAAGGGAAAGTTTTGTTCTCCATAAAATTTGGATTCCTTAAGGGTAATTTTCCCTTTATCGTCGTGCATAATGTACAAAACTTTATTTTATAGCGGAAGCCATATAAATCATTGTAAAGCTTCTGACAATTCTGAATTTATTTAGACGTCAAAAATAGCAAGCTTAGGTTCTGCCGTCCACATTTCCATAGAAACAGCATTGCCATATGTTCTGAACGTCATCTTATATCGTGCTCTGCGTCCCATTTGAAATAAGAATGACAGATGTCATTAGAATGCATAATCATCTATTTCACTTTATCTATCCTTGCGATTAAAGTGATCATGATCACTTTATCTACCCTCACCGTTAAAGAGCGACTTAGCCTACTCATTCAAACCTATTAAAATATGCCAATTGAACATATGGTATAAAATTTTGAAAAAAGTCAATATTATGGTTCTAACTGCAAATACCCATATGCTATTATGCACACTGTACGTAAACATGTTTCAAATGTATGTAGGTAAATAACGATAAAACAATCATTTACAAAAAACAACCTAAATAACCCGTTTTATAAATGTAATATAGATCTATACCTAACTTCCGATTAAGTCGCATTTTATTGGTTTACTTTATTTAATTGTGTGTAGGTAACAGATTTAAAGAGCAATCAAAAAAGTAAGCATATGTAGGTAATGTATGATAGGGATCTAACCATCAACTACCACCCTCGCCATTCAAATCGATGTGTCTTTCAGTTTATTCCTCCTTGTTAAAGTTACCTATGCTTATAGCATAGCCCTTTGATGTCCATTTAACATAAGGTATCTATTACACACTGTTTGATATAGGCACGAATTATTTTATGATAGGTATCTAAAACATTGTGCACGAACAAATTAAATAAAAGTAAGCTTCAAATTCCTATAAGTATAGGTAACAAGACACAATCGCGTTATGAGAAAAGTCCTATACTATATAATACTACAAGCACATTATGTGAGTGAAAGGGTAAGAGAGGGCTGTGGTTACCGTTTAAAAGTGTTAATACGTATTCAAGTTTAAAACAATGTTAACAATAAAAAAAGATGATTCTGCATGTGTTTACTTCTGTATATGAAATTCAGGGGCGTAACATGTTACTTTAAAAGCGCCAATGAAATTGATCCTTCCTAGACCCAATGAAACTGATACCTCCGTTGGCCTCATATAGATAGCGCAAGACCGTGAAGTTAGTGGGATGCACCCTCAATTGAAAACTACATCAATTTGTTAGCAAGACATTAATTTGTTTATTATTTTTTACGAAATTATGTCTAATTAAAGGTCTAGACATCAAGAGGATGTTGTACTTGAGATCATTTTTTCTCAAATAAGTACAATTACCTATTTAGAATTTTTCGGTATCCTGATCGTTGTTTAGAATAATTAGTGCATCTTACAGAATCAGACGGTAATTGCGAGTATCAATACATAATACCTGCTGCACCTCTAGGTACTTAGATTAGGTACGTATAATATAAATGGTCGTTCCTATACCTATAGGTATTGTAGTTATAGATATATCTATAACTACAATAATCGAAAGAAATGTATGGGTGGGAAGTAGGTGTCTGTAGGTAAGATTTTAGTTCAACCTTTCACTTACATATTTTATTACCAATATTAATATTGGCCTTCATGTGCGTCATCATGCTTCACAAAGAATCAAACCAACATCTTCGTTTAGCTTATTATAGAACATTATTTTCGCGCTGAGATAATAATAAAGCTAATCTAAAACTATAAATAGTTACTTTTCCGGATGATTGTTCAGTTCATGGCTGCATAGCGATAGATTCGTATACAGGTTGTTTCACGCAAACCGTTACCTAAAAGTATTCAGACTCCCATTAATAATTTATTCTGAAAATTTGTAGGTATACAAACATAGTTTTCCATGATCTATCGAAAGAAAATATTGTCATGGCCGTTTCACTTCCGGTTTTACCGGATGTGGATAGCAACTTGATTTATTTTAAATAGAACACCCTGTACTGTTTACGGGTAGCTTAGCTTACCCAGCTTATTACTGAACTGAGTCATTATGATTAGGTACCTACTCCGTATTAAAGACATTTTTTGGCAGGTAGTCTTAAGAACAGCACTTACTTAACTTACTTAAGTTTTGAAACGTATTGTTAATATCTTCATTTTTTTTATTGATCTATAAAATTAAACTCGAAAATGTTTACAAGTTTTGAAACGTGTTGTTAATGTCTTTCTAAACTTAAAACCTAAAAAAAATTCTTTAACAAGCTAAAAGATTTAAATTACTCTTTTTCTGAAAACCGTAGTCTTCTGTTCTTATTTATTTATTTATTTATTTATTTAATTATTTATTTATTTATTTATTTATTTATTTATTTATTTATTTATTTATTTATTTATTTATTTATTATTTATTTATTTGTTTATTTATTTATTTATTTATTTATTATCCCTCCCTTGTTCTGGGTCTTCAACAGGCTTTCGCCCAATTACAGAGTGACCCACATAATGCTCTTTAGAGGTCCCTGCAGAAGTTGTTCTACGAATATACTACTCCGGTATTTACCTTACGAATTAGGAAAACTGCAGGAAAACCTAATTCGGAGTAGCCGGCAAAATGCTCAAAACTGGTCTAAGGTAATTCCCATCTCTGCCACAGATGAAAAATTCCCCTCAACCCAGGTTCGAACACCCGACCTCCGGATTTATAGTCCAACGCTCTCCCACTGAACCATATAGCCGGTGTTCTTAAAATATTTTGATTTTTTTAACGACATCTGAAAAAAATGGTTAAAAAAATCAATCTTCTAATCAAAATCTTTTTTGTCGTTTCAAAACATTATGTGTAGAACTTTTCCGGTTCTGTCAGCGCTGAATAAAATTAAACTCGAAAATGTTTCCAATATTTTTGTTTTGTTTGTATTATGATACCTGATTTGTATAAAGAACTGAGGTTGTTTCTTCGTCCGTGCAAAAACATACGCACATTATTAAACAATGCCAGTAGTTTTTCGTTTCATATTTTTGTGTTTGAGTTTGTAACGCTATTTATACTTGCCGATTAATGGGATTCAACTTAAATAATTTTCGATTGTTACGTTTTATTTAAACCCTTACGCCATCTGTAGAGTAGTAGTAGAGTTCTTTTATTTATAGTTTTGTTTGGTGTTATAGATTTTTTATTGCTACAGTTAATAGTATCGCTATTTTTGGCTATCCCTTCTTTAGTATTGCGCGCAGTTGTATATCTTTTCCCCTTCAGTAAAGTTTCTGCCTTTGAATTCATTACTTGCAAGTGTCTCCATTACCATTACTTGTCTGGCTTCGTGTCATACCTGATAATAGGGATTTATTGTTTTGGATTTACCATATTTTATGTTTGAAGTGGTTCTCTCTTTCTATTTGATGTCTTGGTGACGCTATCGAAACGTTTTTACGGATTAGAATTTTGCTTCTGAACAACTCCACGTATGTTACATTATGACGCAGTAGTCAGTATTCTTTTCTCATTACGTATGTATTTTCAGGGCTGTAACTTTCGCTCAAGCTTTACCTTTGATTTCTTTACCTTCTCTCATAAGTTTCTTTTAAGTTTTTATCATTATTGCATTTGGATTACCTTTTACGTTTGACCTACTTGGATATTTACGCATTACCGATGCGGCACGTGGGCGATTTAGCAGTTTTATTTGGACCCGCTATTTTAAAGAGTGAAGAACAACGCGTGGATGTTTCTATATTACCGACTTGTGAAATCCTAACTATATTGGTAATGTGAACCTACTTCATTCTACCAACATTGACATAATTGTACTTGGACACTTTGATATTACAAAACCTTGGAGATCATTACTGTTGTATATCGCTATGTTATACCTGACAATACGCACTTTGCTTTTGTCAACTTCGGGCGCCCAAAAGGCATCTTCCGCTGCGACTTTTGTCACGCGGTTTAAAGTTTCTTGAAGCTCGAATCGCAGTCTCTCTTTCTCGTGTCGTCAATAAAGCTCGAGCTATAAGTGCCCTAAAAATTGAGTACTATTTTGTGGAGGGTTTTTAGTGAAATGAACGAAAACGCAAATTGCGGAAGAACGGGACGTCGGAAGTGACAAGATCCTACTGATGGTGGCAGGTGGAGTCAAAACTTCAAACCGCGAATAACTTTTGTGATCATAAAATCACAACCAACTAGTTTGACCTAGAATAACCAAAGGTTGTAATGAGTGTGAATATTTTCAATTACTGTATAATGCTTTTTGACCAGGGCGTGAAGGAATAAAATTTTGTAATTAACTGTATTGTTGTGAGACCTAACCTACACTTCTGGGAATCCCACGATTTCCCTCTAGCTAGCTCAGTTGTAATTAAAATGAAAACAAAATTTTTATCCGCATCTCAAGGTCCAGCTGGATTCTGCCACCCCACAGCATTCCAACAATGACATAAATAGGTGGCTTAACCAAATCCTTAAATTCCAATATGAAACTTTACCCCCAGATTTATTCAACTTGAAACAAAATAAGAGACGCCGACAATTACCTCTCTTTGACTCTAATAAACAAAACCTGGATTGCAATGACTGGTTTAATTTCAGACAAAAAATTGCGTAAATTTCTGTTTTACAAATTGTTACAATTTTAAACAGATAAATGACACACACAAAAAAAAAACAAATTACTCAAACATTACAAAAAAAAAACATGACAAAACAAAACACTAACTACTACTTACTTTTAAAATTAGTCCGAATAACGTATTCCGATAAAAAGCGGTATCCGTACACAATCACGTAAACCAACCACTCAAACACCGACGTCTTCTCTCTTCGGGTACCCACAAATTCAAAACTTCCGTGTTTCCGCAAAATAACAAAAAAAAACAGGACGGCGACAAACTTCTTAAACTTTTCAAAAATTCTTCTTAAACGGCAAACACAAAATTCTAATTAAACCTGGATCCACTACGCAAGAAACTTCCACAAAATTCAAAAAATAACGTAACCGAAGAAGCGCCGGTTGGCTTTGTCACGACCAAAAAGCCCCTCTAGCTACCAAAATTTTCTATTTAAGCCAAAAGCCCTTCTCCTTTCTTCAACATCCCGTCCGCCAATCACGCGAAGCGTCGATTTTTCAACTTCTTGCTAAACGGCACGTACGCCCAGCAATTCTGCGAAGAACCTTATCTCTACTTCGCGCTATACCTCGTTAACGGCAAATAAAATTTAAAAAGAAATTTACATCGAAAAAAAATTCTAGGAATAAAATAAAAACAGAACACTTCTAAGAAATTGAACCAAAACTATAACATGAAATTTACGCAATCCTGTGTCTCAAATTATTAATAACCCCCTCGGTTAATTAATTGAACTAAACAAAATTGTCACATCCAGACGCTCTATAATTTCTTTCAAGTTACAACTAAAACAAAATAACACAACAGTATATAATGTATATTAGGTTTTGTAAACGTATCAATTGTTGTAAGTTTTAAATTTAGAATAGAGAGAATATACTTTGGCCGAAGAAAGACTTGGCAGAGAGGAGAGAAATATGAAAAAGGTGCCTAAAACTATTGTCGTTTTAGGACAATAATACCAAATTAATAAGTGTGAAAAAACGAGTGTAAATTCAAGTTACTGCGAACTAACCGTATCGCTCAGCGCGGAAGAAATTGCATCGCCATTTACGTGCAAATATACCGTAGTTGAAAATTTCCCAAAAAGTGAAATCACAGTAACGCGCAGTTAAAAGGGTTCACGAACTACTTACTATGAAAGGACCAATGGCTTAAGCTCGTGTTCATTTATTGCTTGCGAGTTTTATCGCTGGCGTTTGTTTCTAAATTGGACAAAGGTGCAGTGACGATCTAAATAAAAATCAAGTTACGGGAGTCCATTTATCCGAGGAGACTGCAGCGGAGGGTTGAAGATTTCAAAGCACCAGGACATGGCTATCTACGACATCGACAATTTACGAGTCGCAGAAAAAATTCCAAGATTCGACATCGACCTAAAGTTTAACAACTACCGTTGAATCAAGAGACTTTATTCATAAGGTAAAAAACAATATTCCTTTATACTAATTAAACTCCAACGGCGTACGTATTTTAAAACTCGAGGTCACCTTACATGGGAATTAGTGACAATTTATTTACGAAGATTGAATTTAACCCAGGGACTGAAGTGCTAAAATATTCTCCAAAATTAGAATTGTTTATATAGTTTAGGTTTAGGGTTTTTTAGGTTCAACGTAACTGTAAGTATTTGCTTTATTTCGGTGTTCAATTAAAATAAATGTGTTCTAATTCATGTAATCCTTTGGTTCTGAAATTCAAACGTACACCGAATTATGACAATTGCGTAATTCCTCCAGACATATTTGAGTATCAATTTTGGTAGATAGTAATATCTTCCCCCAAATCTTGATGACTATTTACTGAAATTAACAAAGTATCTGCGAAGATAAAAATTAACTTAATTATTCTCTACTATTTATCAATTTATTTACCTGAGCTAGCTGGAAGTATAAAAGTATAATTATAAGGTAAGTTTCGAAATACTCCCCCCCCCCTTCAATTTTCTAAAGTTTAGCTTGGCACCACTAAAGGCATGCGTATGTAAAATCTGAGACCAATTGGTTGTATGCACGTGTTACTTTCAAAAACAGCATCCCAGGAAATAATTCGTGGGGAGCCCCCCTTTTAGACAGCGAAATTTTATGGCCGTCTGGCACACCTTCAAGGTATAGGCTGCCTACTGCAAAAAATTCCAGGACTCTAGGACCATTCCCCTATAAGTAGTTCGAAACGGCAGAAGTGGGTCCGGACGGACGGACAAAACGCAAACAATAGCACATTTTTTTAAATTAATTTAATTAAGTACAACTTTGTAGACCTAAACGTTTTGAATGATGCACATTTTAATTAGAGTGAGACGGAGAAGTATTTTATCAACTTAACGTCATGTGTATAGGTATATCCACAAGTGACAAGCATAATCAAATAAGCAGTAAATTTCTGTGCAGGTTTGCTGCCACGCGATAAAAAAAGAGGGTGGCGATGTAATTTGTAAGGATAGAATAATTTTTGATGTAACCCTTTGAATATTCTTGTTTATTAATGTGTTAGTTTTATTTTGAATTTCATGCTTTTCATAGTTTAAACTGAAAAGGTGTGTAGGTATAGGTATATTTCTGTCGGATGGTGTTTGTAATACCAATACAATTTATTTTTTTATTTGTTATTCCGATCGTTTTTCTAAAATTAAATATACATAGAAAAGCATACACTTGTTTAATAATAAAAGTTTCTTAGCTAACACGTTTTGTTTATTTAAGCTCGGTAGGTATAGGTAAAAATAAAGAATTTTCTTTATTAGTATCGACGCCTAGTACTTTCATGATCTACGTCAAACATTACGCAACGTCTTGTACAACAAAGAGATGAGATAGAATAAATTGTAAATTCGTGTAGGTACCTATGCAAACTTAATTCATACGTAGAATGGAAATGTATCGCTCTATCAACACACTGACGCGCAGGTACAAAAGGCATAATCCTCTATTACTACCCAAAAAGCATTAAAAATAACTTCATATATAGCATTCAACAAATCTCTTTGTCGAAACCCACCCAATTCTTGCATAGAGTGTATAGGTTACAGAGCATTATAAACTAACGTACCATTATGAAGTTGGGCTCTTCTCCTCGTACAAGTTAAAGGTCGGTTTCTAACCAACAAATCCTAATATTGTGTTAATGGGGGCTGCAGTTGTCAACTATTCCGGCATATCGACATATCAGAGCTTAAGTAAACAGTTATTGTGGTCAGGCAATGCTCTGTACCTAATCCGGTCTAATACCATTGCGATTAGGACCCAGTTTCGCACCTTAAACCGTCAGAATGAAGCTCGCAGATAATACTTCTAACAATAGCGCTCACCGGAAGAGGTTTACTTATGGTAATTCTTTCAGCTGCGTCTTCATTCTTGATTTTTTCCAACAATAGCTTACTTCTTTTGTTTCTTGAAACGGAATGGGTATTTGTGGTTCGCATTGACGTAATTAGTCGGTTTCGATCAGAATTATGTATTAATTATGTGAAAATTAGCGTGGTTATCGATTTTAACGGCTGAGAACTCCTTGCGGTTGGTATGGATATTATACACCTGGCAACTTTGTGTACCTATAGGTAACATCTGCTTACCACTTCTTAAATGTTTTTATAAAAGTAATCAAGCTTTATCTTTATTATCTTACAGCACCACACTATATGTATAGGTACTTAAGCTGTATCAAAGATTATACCCTTATTCCACTGCTGCACCGTGTGTTATCATAGGGTGCGCATGGGTTCCGTTTTACATATAGTCGTTGGAAGCTTTATATAATTAAATTTCAACTTAATTTCTATGTATCGGGCTTTATACGTTGCGATATAAAGTTTGGGGTCTTTCAAAACTAAAGTGCTAATGCGCGAAGTAAACCTAAAGTTTAAAGTTGGAAGCTTATCTGGCTTGTTGGGTAAAGCTCTCAATTTGATGCGATCGTAAGCTTCGGGGTAGTGTTGCTACCTATCATAGAAATCTTTTTTTAATTTTTTGCTACGTTGCCTCTTTCTACTTTATTTAAGGCCATCTTGTCACAGTAAGAATTTGAGGCGCACGTGCGTAATCGAAAAAAAAATAGTACAATTGAAAGGAATCTTCTCAACACCTTGGTTTATACACAAAACCACTTACACTTTTCAAACGCAGGCATCCGTGCATATCTCTTTATCTTGATCAGACATAAAAGGAATGTGCCAAAAATACCAGGTTCATTGTATGTTAAGTATCTCTTCGTAATAAATAATCGTAATAATTTTACATCAGAGTAATTTTACTATTGAATAACTTTATATGTATGATAAGTTATGAGGTGATAATCCCATCCTTAAATTATATCAAATTATCTATTTACCTGATAGTGCAGGTACTTTCTTTACTCATTGTCAATAATGTTAATCTCAAAATTTCGCTTCTTCAAATGAGTTGATGTTTTTTAGTGCATCTTGCCATAAGGATTCCGAGATAATCGCTAGGTCTTGGTTGGAGAGTTCGTTTGATGACATATAGTGTCATCATATTTCACTTCGACGTTTACACAAGATAGAAATATATATCGTGCGTTCGCAGTCTTTGATAAGAGCATTAAATGTCTGTCAAGATTGATGTGTACTTTAGAGGCGTAAAACGCCCTACAGACGGTACGATTTGTCGTACAACTTATCGTACGACTTAGATCGATACTACAGTCTGACAGATAATCGTACCGTGTGTAGCGATGTCGTACGACGGATCGTTAGTCGAAATCGTATCGGATGGTAGTATGACCCTGCCATAAAACTTGGCGTACTACTCGACTTGCAAATTGCAGATCGTATCGTGTGTATGTGAACTGTGCGATATCTGACCAACTTTAGTACGATTTCGACTACAGGAATGAGGAAAGGTGATGAGTATTATTTGGGCATTTCTCGCTACTTACTTTACCTTTATTAGAATGGATGCTTAATATAAAGATTTTTGGGAGGAATTCATAAGCTTATATAGACAACATAGTTGTTTGTGGAATATAAAGTCGAAGGATTATGCAAATAAAATTAAACTCAAGTTATGAAGAATTGCTAATAAAATATAAGGAATTACTCCAACGCCACAATAGACATTTGTCAACTAAAGTTTGCTTTTAATTGCGGCATTTGTCGTTCGACTTATCGTTTACATTTGTAGGGAATCACGTCGTACGACAAGCTGAAACGATGTTTGATACGACTTGTCGTACGATAAGTT
>NW_022170403.1:5105166-5159782 GCF_008802855.1 Photinus pyralis
TAGAGGACTAGTAGTGAAAAAAATAGTATATATACCACGGTAGAGAAGTCTATTATTGCCTTCGCACCTTACACCCCTCGGCGCAAGCGCCTCGAGATGTAATCTTGGTGCTCAGGCAATAATAGTGGACTTCTCTACCTTGATATATAATGTACTATTTTAGTAATGTACAAAAAAATTCTCACATGTCTTTGATATTTGAGGAATATTAATATGCTGGTTTGAATGGTGGGGTCGGCTGTACAGAAGGGTAGAAAGCGGAATTTATTGTAGCACGTCAGATATTTATAGCTTTGTATGTATAGTTTATGGCATGACCGCCTATGATCTTAGTCAACTGATGATTTGTTCCACTTTGGCATGTGGAAATCAGCAGATTATATTACTTCTGTTATTTTTCAATAATTTCCTTCGAAATATATAAAAAATTCCAACTCGAGAATGTCAAGGTAACGTTTTTTTGCAAGTTTGTCCCTTTACCACTCACTCCCCTCACGCCCAAATCATCAGATTATTGAAATGCATACTTTTCAACACGTGGTCAACCCACCTTATTTTAATCTGACATGCTCGAGTAAATCCCAAAATTACCTATTGGGCTCCCCTATTATAATGACACTGACACTGAAATTTAAAATAATACGTGTTACAATCAATTGTCTAATGTAAACGTTATTAATTTTAAATGTATCTTCAATTGATAAAGGACATTCAAATAAAACCTGGTCACTAGTGTAAAGTCACGGGAAGGCTTTTATTAACTCCAAAATACAGTTATACACAGTACACATACTCAAGAGGTCCAATCACATGAAAGTCACAGGGTGAAAGGTCGAGACTGTACTGTGGTTGTTTCAGCGTTTCCCACCGAAACGGCATGTTCGGTAGTGGACAATAACTTCTGTGACCACCTTTTGTTCAGTGTAAAACCAGACTGGTGCTATGCTATGCTATGCAACGTCAAACGGTGCCATTGAGTTAGAAAACTAATGGAGGGAATATAATGGTAGAGGGGGTAAGAATTTTTGTAGACGGAAGTTGCCACATCCAGAGGCCACTCTCGTGGATAGGTTCCCGTGAAGGTACATTTTGGCCGACATTATTTGACATATGAAAACGCGGATCCTGTCACTGTCAGTTTTCCACCAAATTCAAATTTTATTAAATTTGCCATTTTAAAGTAATGCTCTGGTTTATATAAATAACTAACCGCCGCATAGTGTTTTTATCACACGCAATTTTGTGAATTGCGAATGATTAGCTGCGTGTCATGCAAAATTTCTCATGAAGGGAGGCATTTCCTTTCATCGGTAAGACATATAATTTATTATGTTGTAGGCGAGGTTGTAGGTACCTATACGCTATTCATTTTAAGAAAGTAGCGGTAGAAAGCATAGGGACAGTTTGACCTTCACTGTGATTGGCTAAAACACGAGTCAGTATTACCCTGAAATATAAAACGAGTGACGAATTCGGTCTTTTAGAAGTTTCAGCTACGAACTAAACTGTCGAATTGTCATTAGCTGTCAATTTCAAAGATCCAAGCGTGACATCGTTTGATTTATATGCATATTTTTCAAATTATGTGCCGTTTTATATTTTTCGTGTGTGTGTCGATCTTCAAACACAGCGCCATCTACTACCTTCTTATAATGAATGCAGTATAGTACATATCATTGACTTTATACACTATAGACAAACGGAGAAATAGGGAAAAATGGCAGCCGCTTACTGTAGCGAATATTTGCGTTAAATAGGCAACTTATTAAACACATTGCAATGCGCGTACTAATGATGACGTCGAATGGGACAACATATGAATGCAAGCAAGTTTATGACGTTTCATTCGTTTAATTTTTGATTCTGCACATTTTTGTTTGAACTAGGTACTCTTAATAGTATTAGAAAAAGGCCATTTACAAAATTTAAAGTTCTTAGCAACATTTTAACCAATATGGCCGATGCACAGCGTTTTTAAAGGAAAGTTAGGCGCACTTCTTCATATATATTTTTCTGAAGTGGTCGTTCTGAAAATGTTACAGAAAAAATGTTGGAGTGCATCATCGGTCATCTTTACAATGGCGTCTGATTGAACCATTGAGTCTCTGATGTTTTCCTTCATACGAATTCCTAATTTCAAAGGATTTGTGTGAAATTAAGAGTTCCTTGGCAATTGAACTTATCGATCGCAAAATACTGTTCCAGTAATGTACCTAGCAATTTCAATGTTCAAGATGGAGTTCAGATGACGACTGAAAAAATGCAGAAGATGAATATGATGGCGATTCTGAACGTGAATCTGGATTTATAGTTGTGACAGAAGGTGTTAAGGAAGGTACTAAAATGTCATCTTGGTCTGTTTTCCTACAAATTAAGTTCTAGCAACTTCCCCCAACTCTTCAAAATCCTCAATTCAGTATTATGCCTGAGAATACTCAAATGTACTTTTCGGGACATTTCGTTGAAGCAAATAACACCCACTCTCTCT
Source organism: Photinus pyralis (assembly GCF_008802855.1). Lineage (NCBI taxonomy): Eukaryota > Metazoa > Arthropoda > Insecta > Coleoptera > Lampyridae > Photinus > Photinus pyralis. The sequence goes on from NW_022170403.1 coordinate 5,107,655, forward strand.
TGAAGATAACGTATACTAACTTGTAGTATAACTTTATGGCAAACTCCTTTTCGTTTTGATGCCATGGAGGTTTAGTTTTATGCAAAATTTGCGTTCGTACTAATCCGCGCTTGTCCATATCAATACCTGTCACTGTCACTGTGCATGCACTTGTAGGTCCAATAATTATTAATGACGTAATAACGAGAGTGGCGCTGCGACGATTTGGTGGTCCAGCTCCATACTAACACATTCCAGCTCCATTTGTGTTGCCATTTTTTAAGCCTACACCGTTTGTCTATAGTGTGTAAAGTCAATGCTAGTATTTACTGGGATTATGTTTCTACATTTGTAAATATATCTCAAGAACAGCTCTCGAAATTTGCTTTTGTGCTCACAACGCTTCACTGACTGTGATTTCGACCAAAGGTTGCACCGGAAAATGTTCATCAAATATGCAGTACTATCAACATTTGTTTTTACAGCTAAACGTGTGAGTTTATAATATGGATATCAGGTGTGAGTTTTTTTACGAGTGCGGATACATTTTGAGACCAATAAACAATAATTATTATTGAATCGGTCTGCCATTGTAATGAACCTGAGACCAACCACTCAATTGTAGCTATTGATCAACACAGTGAATTTAATGGTAGTTGTCAAGTTGTAGTGGCTATAGTAAACTGCCCTTAATTATATATACTACTATTGGAACACATCAATGTATATTTAGATTCGTAATCAATGATTATATTAAATCTGCATACTTTCCCATCCTTGTCTATTTTGTTTACTTTACCACGAGCATGTATTTTACTCTTTCTATACGTTTTTTTGTTATTATTCCTATTAGTGGAAAGAAAATTATATCTCTACGCCACTGAAGTGAGACGCTAATGATAACGGAAGTGATGTGGTACTTTAATCACAGCCAGAGGCCACTTTTGGGTCCCGTGGTCTACGTTTGGCCAAGCATTTGATTCCCTCCATTAGTTTTCTAACGCAATGAACGGTGCAAACGCATCAGTCTCTCTACCAATGGATGGCGCCACAATATCCGCATGTTACTAGGGTTCATTTGAATGTACGATCACAAACAAAAATAATGATAATCGGGACCTTACTGCCACTTAGGCAACCAACCATACACTATCTAAAGTGGCAACATTGAATTATAAGTTTTCCGGCGGCGATTAATGTGGGATGGGCCGCACAGCGTCGCACATTGTCGGCTTTTGTTCGTCACTGCCTTGCTATAAACGCTACAGAACGTATAATTACAAAAATGGGTAAAACCGGATTTTATGCATTATATTCTGGACAAATTCAAGAGACATTACTTCACATTGGTATCTGCGATCTCGATTTTCTCTCCATTGAAACAAAAACTGGCTTTTAAGGTTAATTTTGCAAGACCCGTTTTATTTATTTATTTATTGTCCCTCTTGTTCTAGGCCCTCAACAGGCTTACGCCCAATTACAGAGTGACCCGCATAATGCTTTTTTTAGAGTTGCCCCTGCAGAAGGTCTTAAGTTGTTCTATAGTGCAGCGGAGAGCCGGCGCTAACTCGCTTATTTGAGGTAGTTTTTTTTTCGGAGTAGAAAGAATTGGGACCCACACCATTTTGTTCAGAAATGTTTGAACCTTCAGAATCTCGCTTTACGACATTTTCCCGTGGTCCTGATAAAAGTTATAGGCCGCTAAAGTTGAATTTTACTCATTTTCGCGCGCGCGACTAGACCACCGAAAGTATTTATTTTCTCAGCAACTAAGCGATATACATCAATAATTCCTTTTGTAAAATGAAAGTACATTATAGCAAAATCTAAAGCAATCATATTTACCTACCTTGTTATGCACAGTTTTTAGAAAAATGACCGTCAACTTCCAAAATTCGTGTAGCAGATGAAAAGTGCGCACTTTGAACTCTCATAACTTTTTATTTCACGATATGGATTTCCAATATTTATAGCTCATTCGATGCTCCAAAGCATTGTGATTATTTTATTTTCTATAACATTACCGTGAATTTTTCATAATAAAAAAGTTACGGTCATTTAAGTAAAAACCTACCGGCCTCGCCGAGTCGGTAATCGCGAGTGAGACGGAGAGGGAAGGATAGTCAGCAGCGTTCGCTAAACAAGGAGCGATGCGTAAGAGATTTTACTTTACTAAGAAATTTCTCTCCGAATACCAAAACTAGCTATTTAGGCCGTTTAGTTTACCAATGCATTCCGCCGAGTTGCATTGTAAAATCTCAAACAATTCATTAACTCCATGTATCTCAGTTCTTTGGTGAAATATATAGGTACAAATAGGTACCTTTCCCTGTAAATTTTGGGGGTTACTCCACATCAGGTATCTCTTGTGCTGTGCTGTATATTGCAAGATCAGCAGTAACAACGGTATGATTTTGTCCCAAAGATTCAGGCTTGTTTTTTGATTTCACTAGACGATGGTTAGGATGGTATTGTAGCTCGCTGGTGGAGAATTCAAAAACGGCATAGGTATATTATATTGAATGGTAGATACCGGAACTTACTTAAGGTCGATTCTCACTTTCGTGCAAGGCACGTACTCGGCACAGGCAAGGCATCGACTCAGCAAAATATCTATATTATTGAATCTTATGAATTTTTTGGGGTGTAATTCACACTATGCGAGCAACGACTCGGCAAGCTACGGCCTTTGCACACGGTGTTCTTCTGAAACAATATTTGCCGGGCATGTACCGTGCACGTTCCGACAAGTGTGAATACAATCTGTGCAGGTCACCGACTTTAGTTCAGTTTTCATAGTACAAGAAAGGTTGAAGGGTCAGCAAAGGAACACTTTTTCAGCGGAACAAGATGAGATGCTGATTGAATGTGTCCGAGAGAATGATTTCGGTCATAAAAGATACTTCTTATGCATTTTATATACACAAAAACGTATTTTTATTTTTCTGCAATATGTACTTTCTTGTTCTTAATCATCTAATATTAGACCTATTTTAATTAACGTGGAAGTTTCGAACATTTCCACAGTTGAAACTCACGTAGAAACTGCTTACCTGCGGCAAGCGTGTCGCAGTGTGAATTGAACTCAAAAAACTTTGCCCGTGCCGAGTATGTGCCGTGCCGTTGCCGGGCCGGTTCTTTGCACGAAAGTGAGAATCGGCCTTTAGGAGGATTATCAGCAGGTACTTAGGCTGTTAAAGTCAGTTATCTGGTCGTTATCTAGTGATAGGTAAACGAGGAATTTGGATTTCTTCTGTCGATGTATCTCGCTTTTGAAAAAAGACTGTGCGTTGAATTTTTTTCGTCTGTTTCCACAGAATATGGCCTACTTATTCTTATTCTGTGACTGTTTCCTCATTGATGTCGAAGTTGCTCGCTGTGATAAAATTATCATTTTTTATTTGACAAATTTTTGTGAAATGTAGGTAGACACCCTTAGCAGAACATGTAATATTGACGTTTACTGTACTTGTTATGCCACTGTCGGAGAACATTTTCTGACCCGAAAGACCAATTTGCAAATGAGTGTAACTTTTGTTTGAAAAATGACCTTAAGAAAAATTGTTCAATAATTTTGTTCCGTAAGTATGTACCTACACAACAAACTTCGTGGAATTTTGTCAATTTTCGTTGTTCGGCCGAGAATTGCAGTGGAATTATTTTTTTCGAATTTTCAAAAACTAATTTCAAATTCAAAAACCACCAGATACCAAATTTCGTCGAAATCAACATTTTTTCGCACCCGTATTGAGGGGTGTGCCCTTTTGCGGTAGGAATTTTGAAAAATTATTTGCAAAACCGGAAAGGGCATACAGCAAAACCTATTCAAAGACTTACCACCAGTCTCTGTAACTGTTGCTGAGAAAAAAAGAAACTTTACCACTTTTTTGAGGGTGGCTCCTAAACGAATACATGGATTTTTTTTTTTTGGTTGGATCCATCGTTCCTCGAAATGGGGGTTGAAATATATTGTGTGATCAAAACTCTCTAAACCTTCCCCATATAGTTTTTATTCGTTGAAGTTTTTTAAAAATAAAAGCGACTATAGTTTCGGCGTACTGCCATCATCAGGCGATGTGAAATTTAACAGGAAAACGGTAAGTTACAAACGTTGAAGACGAATAAGACGAACATGTTTTTTAATTATTAAGTGGCCGAAGCCAAGTGAAAAAACCTGAAGGGTGGTTAAACCGGCAAGGTTGTCCTAAGTTTCAAAACGAATTATTATCAAGCCTTGTTAAGACAACCAACCGGAGGGTTGAATTATTACATTAAAAGTTGAAAGTTGAATTTAACACATTTCAAAAGAACCGGGGGGAAAAAATAAACTCATAAAAGTTTTGAAACTATTGAGATGACTACATATTTAAATTATTTAAGTTAAGTTTAAATTCGAGATCATGCAGACGGCATGTCTAGAAATGATTGACCACCAGGTTTACCTATCACTAGATAACGACCAGATAACTAACTTTAACAGCCTAAGTACCTGCTGATAATCCTCCTAAGTAAGTTCCGGTATCTACCATTCAATATAATATACCTATGCCGTTTTTGAATTCTCCACCAGCGAGCTACAATACCATCCTAACCATCGTCTAGTGAAATCAAAAAACAAGAAGGCGTGAAAAAGTAGCGAGAAAAGGAAATAATAATGTGAAACAAGCGGGAAAAGCTGAATCTTTGGGACAAAATCATACCGTTGTTACTGCTGATCTTGCAATATACAGCACAGCACAAGAGATACCTAATGTGGCGTAACCCCCAAAATTTACAGGGAAAGGTACCTATTTGTACCTATATATTTCACCAAAGAACTGAGATACATGGAGTTAATGAATTGTTTGAGATTTTACAATGCAACTCGGCGGAATGCATTTGTAAACTAAACGGCCTAAATAGCTAGTTTTGGTATTCGGAGAGAAATTTCTTAGTAAAGTAAAATCTCTTACGCATCGCTCCTTGTTTAGCGAACGCTGCTGACTATCCTTCCCTCTCCGTCTCACTCGCGATTACCGACTCGGCGAGGTCGGTAGGTTTTTACTTAAATGACCGTAACTTTTTTATTATGAAAAATTCACGGTAATGTTATAGAAAATAAAATAATCACAATGCTTTGGAGCATCGAATGAGCTATAAATATTGGAAATCGATATCGTGAAATAAAAAGTTATGAGAGTTCAAAGTGCGCACTTTTCATCTGCTACACGAATTTTGGAAGTTGACGGTCATTTTTCTAAAAACTGTGCATAACAAGGTAGGTAAATTGAATGCTTTAGATTCTGCTATAAATGTACTTTCATTTTACAAAAGGAATTATTGATGTATATCGCTTAGTTGCTGAGAAAATAAATACTTTCGGTGGTCTAGTCGCTCGCGCGAAAATGAGTAAATTTCAACTTTAGCGGCCTATAACTTTTGTCAGGACCACGGGAAAATGTCGTAAAGCGAGATTCTGAAGGTTCAAACATTTCTGAACAAAATGGTATGGGTCCCAATTCTTTCTACTCCGAAAAAATTTTTTGAACGATTTCGCGGCTCTCCGCTGCACTACTATACTACTCCGGTATTTACCTTATGAATTAGGAAACTGCAGGAAAACCTAATTCGGAGTAGCCGGCAGACTGGTCGAAACAGATCTAAGGAAACATCTCTGCTACAGATGAAAAAAAATTCACCTCAACTCAGGTTCGAAACCCGACCTCCGGTTTTGTAGCCCAAAGCTCTACCACTGAGCTACAAAGCCGTTTTGTTGCATACTGACAAAAAAGCCCACGTAAATGCAGTAAAAAAAAATAAAACTTAAAGATTTAAATAGTACTTGTGTTTTTTATTGCGTAGGTATTTAACTATAAAAAACAGTAGGTATGTTCTATCTATCTATCTATCTATCTATAACGTTAAAAATTGTAGTAATTGTCAATGAATCCTTTTCTTTTTACTCTCAATTGAAAAAATACAGGTAACAACTTCGGCGAATAATTCATAAGAAGTAACTGATGAAGTGGTAATTTATAATCCATGGACATTTAAAATCAAAGAACCATAACATGAACACACTGCTTATCTAATAAGTCATTAACAAGATACTTATTAACATTAACGCGCATTGTTCCTGCTTAGCAATTCCTTCATCACTGTGTTGATATAAAGGGAGTAGTAGTATTGCAACAATTGGAAAAACCAATACACGAAATTAAAAAAAGATTTACCTACCTGAATCTAGCTTTTGTCCTCGGCAATGCATAAAATTTGGCACATATCTTACAATTACCTACTTATAGTCTGGGTTGATCTCCTAATTAAAATAATGAATCATTTACTAATAAATTGTGATTGCAATTTTTGCTCCAACTTATATATCATTGAAATATGACCTGTATGAAAAAATATTTTAGTCTAACACAATCTAATTTTCTACAACATACAGTTGGTCTGGTACTATTATTTTGCAATGTTATTGTTTTTTTATGAAAAAATATTCAAAAAAACGTAATCTCAAAAATGAACAAGTTTTTAACACTAAGTAAAGTTCAGCCGATCTTTTTGAAAATGCGTATTTAGTAAATTCTTTTTTTATAACAAAACAATATGTTCAACTCGATCAACGTAGATGTTACAGTCTTTGCATAATTAAGTTAAAAAAATTAAAAAAACGATGCTTTGTCTTTCACACTGGGTGAACTGCTCTCTTGTAGAAAATGGGATTCAAAACAAATTCATCGCCTCGTTCATCGCTATTCATTTTTTCCCCTAGACCAATAGCTCACGAGATATTTGAAATGAAATGCCAAAAAAAGGACTTATTCATGTTTTTAAAAACACAACATCCTGTTTATTGTGTATAGTACCATTGTTTAAATAATTTAAACAATGATAGTACACAATAATAAAAAACCGTTCAAAAATACTAGCAACAATATCGAGAAAAAAACTAAATTGAAGATACCAATGTGTAATGTATTAATGTCTCTTAAATTTGTCCAGAGTATAATGCATAAACTCCGATTTTGCCAATTGTAGTTATACTTACACATTTTATACCTGCTGTGGGCTGTAGCGTTTATATCAAGCCAGTGATGAAGAAATGGCGAAGCAAAGATGACAATGCGCGACGCTGTGTGGCCCATCCCACATGACTCCACGCCGAAAAAGTTACACTTCACCGTCGCCATTTAAGATAGTGTATGGTTGGTTGTCTAAGTGGCAGTAAGTATCCGATTATCATTATTTTTGTCTGTGATCGTACATAGTGCATACCAATTAAACACCTTTACGTGAAGTTTTTTTTGTAAAATTTGCTCTAGTGGATAAAATCTAACCTTAATTCACAAGTTTTTTTAATAAATAAAACAACCGTTTAAAAAAAAGGGCTGTTCATCGATTTTAATTTAACGAAATTAGAAACTCAAAAAGATCACCCTAAATGAATGCAATGAGGTAACTAAAGGTTTACATCTGTCTCAAACTCAGCACTTACATATATTCCCCAAAAGGTAGTTCTTATACCACACTTACCACAATTTGAACACTTCCCACTTTATGTCCTGGGAATATCAAAATTTGTTTCTCTGCTGATGCTAAGGGGCTCATTTCACATAAACCAAGTGGATTGTCTCTAGTTTCTAAGGAGAATAACCTCTGAATTGGTGACGGAAATGAAAAAACGTGTATATGTGTTAAGAGAGCGACAACCAATCTGAAAATAGATTAATATAATAAATATGCAGGGTGTAGTGTAACAAATAATCATGTAAATAGCTACGGTAGCAAAGAGAAACTAAACATGAAGTTTTAAAATTTGATAAATAAATAACATGCGAAAACCTTTTTTGTACATCCTGTATAAAAATAGAGTCCAAGGCTCATACTGTAACAAGGCCAACTACCAGCCCTAAGGCCAGGTGCACATTGAGATGGACGCCACACACGCAACACAACCCACGGCCACACACACGTTGTATTCTGTAGGAATTAAGGAGCAAACACATATTATGGCACAATGTACGATACCATGTGACTCATTTCTGAAGCCACACAGTCTGAGACACAGATTTTTTAGCAATTTCAACAGTACACAAAGCGTGTGTGGCCGTGGGTTGTGTTGCATCTCAATGTGCGCCACACCTAAGGCTTTATAAATATTCTAAACAAAGTTAAAGGAAAATTAAAGGGTATTGCAGGTAATTAATGTGAGCACGAGTAATTCTGAAAGTGACGACACATAAACCAACCGACTTACTTATCTCGTCTCAGCCTGGTTGCTTTAATAGATGACGAAAATGTTAATTCTAAAACAAATTTCTTGCTTGCATCGTCAAATAATAACAAGGTATTATCAGCGAACTTTGGGCGTGAACCTCCAGCCACTATTGCTATAATATTTGTTCGTAACAACATTTCACAATGTGCAACACTACCCATTAGATCGAAATCTGCAAAACATTAATGACTTATCGCTTCACGAAATGTACTTGGAATACATGCCGTAGTGAGCTTTCTCTGCTAAAGGATCTACATTGTATATTCGTAACCCACTTTCCATTGAGCAGGAAAAACAACCTAAGAGAGTTCATGTTTTAAACATTTTTAATGCACACATTAATCTAACCTTGATCTTGATTAAACTTAATGTTCAGTACAGCTCTATCAGAACTCATGATTTTGGTTTGTGGAATACTACTAACGTGAAAAAGGTAACATTTTTAATACGTAGTAAAGAAAATTAACTTGGATGTATTCAAATTCTTTGTTTGTTGCTTTTCTTTGTACTGGCTACATCATGGCAAACGGAAATTTAAGAGAGTAACAGCATAGTGGCTCTCGTTACGCGAATTTTTCTTATACAGATATTGGTGCCAGCGGATGTATGTAACCCCCAATGCACGGTTAAATCTTAAATTTTTACATTACATTTGCATTTTACACATAAAAATGCATGTAAAAATTGAAGAAAAAATGACAATGATATATGTTTAAATTTGTGAGGTATTTTAAAAAGTTGAAAAGAAAGATAGCATGATAGATACTGTTGGTGGTTCTGTAAAGTGTAATAGCAAATACATCCCTAGGACATGCAAAAGAACTTCACTTATATTTACCTACTTTTTAAAAATAATAGCAATTACTGGAAGAGTGAAATTTAAACAAGAAAAAGAAAAATCGCAACCCAAAAGTGTGGGTTGAAAGAAGGGAAGATAAAAGAATTTTGACTAATAAATAGATAGGTAATTAATTATTATTTGAACATCCTGCAGCATTCAGGAATTATTTACGAATGACAAATAATTCATTTTTAAAGCTACTTGCGAAAGGCGAGCCATACCGGGTGAATAAGTATTTTAAAACCGAACATAGGCAATTAACAAGAGAAAAACGTTTTTTTGCAGATTGTTGCTCCTCATGTTAACTTAGAGGGTTTATAATCATACCAATCAAAAGAAGATTTTTTTTCTGATCTAATATTAGATATAGGTACGAACATTGAATAAAAGTGTTTTTATTCAATGGTACGAATTAGTTTATTTTCAAGTGTATTTCTCATTATTTTATAAAAAATTCGGCAATACATGATACATCCAATTAGCAAAATCATGTTAAGCCATGGAAATTTCCTAAGGAATTGAAATAGGTTTTCACACAGACAAATGGGACGCTCATTAAAATGCACGGAAGACAAATATCGCGTACTAGAGTAAATATTTCCGCTGTAAACGTTGTTTATTATAATAAATACCTACTTTTTCCTCAGTTGTCATAAACTGATATTGATTTCGACGTTTGAATCTGCTTTTTGTCTTCCTAGTCATGGCTTAACATGATTTTGGTAAGTGGATTTATTGCCGAATTTTTGATAAAATAGTGAGAAATACACCTGAAAATGAACTAATTCGTATATCATTAGACGAGGAAAAAAATCTTCTTTTGGTTGGTGTCATTGTAATTAAACCCTCTAAAAGTTAATATGGGGAGCAACGATCTGCAAAAAACCTTTTTCCCATGTTAATTCCCTATGTTCGGTTTGGGAATATTCACCCGGCATATCATATCGCAAAGCAGGACATTGTAATGGGAGACTGCATTCCTTCAAAGCATAAATTAATGACAACTTTGCGTTATTTAGCTAGTGGGGAAACTTTCAGAAATTTAATGTATTCAACGAGAGTCCATGAATCCACTATAGCCCAATTTATACCAGTAATTTGTAGAGCAATTTATTCTACTTTAGCGGACGACTATTTGAGGGAAGTAATTATGCTTTTGATTGTTCCCTTCGTCGTTTCATTTTATTTTTATAATTTTTGTCCATAACGCGATGTTGCGTCCCCAAACTAGAATAAAATATCCTTTCGTTTTTCCTTTAATGAAAATACCCTGTACATAACCGTTTTGCCTTGCCTATTCCTATTTGTTACGTGTGCGCGCATGAGCCGCAGAAGCGCAATATGTGTACTCGTCGCGCAGAATTCGTCCCATTCTTCGCTTAGACGCCATCAACTCAACTACGTTGAGAAGTCGCCGTTAATCAATGGCCGATTAGCCTTCGTCGTTCGCATATAGATCTCGATCGATCCACAACGGGTCAAGATGTCGCCGTGCAGTTCGCAACATCGTTATTTTAACAAGCAGAACGTCAAAGCACCGCACATCAATTAGAAGATTTCGTTGTAACAAAATCGACACAATCGACAACTTCTTCGTAGAATAGAGCAATCTTCGCCATTGCAACATCGCCTTCGTTGTTAATGGACTTCGAAACAACACGTAAGTTCCTTTGTTTACATTATCCCTTCGTAACTTTACCATATTCTAGTAGCCGTCGTGCCTACGTCAACCATGTTCAATAGAAATTCATTTCCTTTGTATTTTTGATAATAAACACGTTTATTTATGTGTCTATATTCTTTCATTCCCAGCATAAACAAGGCCTTGGAAGTAATTCATAATTACAGTCCACTTACAATCAAATTCTTTGTTATCGAAGCCCCCTTGTACGGTACACGCGATATAGACACTTGCTGTTAATATAAATCAATTAAAATTTTCGTATTTTCTTGTGTCCACATTTTGAATAAAATACTTTTCTACTGGAGATTCAGTTTGCAATAGAAAGGGGAACCTGAACCCCGTATGCAATAGAAAGTGCGCAGTCTGCATTTCCCGGCCGAAGACTATGAAGATGAAATGTAAGCTATTTTGAATAAAGTGCGTTTTCACCAGCATGTTTCTTTCTATGCAATGCAGGAACTTTTGAGCACATCCATGTAAAGTACCATTTCGGTCCATTTTGCATTTTTTGAACTTGCTCTGTTGTTGTTGCGTTAATAATTAATTTTGATGATGTGGACAAAATGGGATTCTGGGTGACGTCATTCGCGTATTTTAATACTGAACGTCTATTGGCTGAAAGTTACGAGGCAACCTATTTTCTCTATTAACCTTGTCACTTGACACTCAAAATGAAATCTACACTAGAAAATGGCCAATGAAATCTGACTGCTGAACGTTGGTCACCTGGTGACCAACTCATTGGCCCAACTAGTTGGCCCATCGTGCAAACACTGTTGGCATTGGCCCAACTTATGTAACGGTTTCACTTAATTTTATGTAAAATTGAAATATTTTTGCCGCTTTAATTCAAATTTATTACCAAAAGGATAAACGAAGTCAAGGTAACAGGATGATGAGGGTCATCTCGGATAGCAAAAGGTGACCAGCCATTTTGCCATTAGATTTTTGAATGGTCAAGTTATTCAGCTGAATGCATCTTAAGATTGTTAATTAAATAATTCTAAAGAAGAGCAAAATAATAAAGTTAATTAAACAATTTGTAATAATACATCTATATGATAGGCGCCTCATGGCTACCCTAAATTAATTATTTAATCTTATTCTATATATTTGGAACCCAGTTCATCCTGGTAATGCATTAAATTAATCTGTAGCTGCTTGGAGCTAATTTTTAATATTTCAGGGTTCTTTTAAGTAATTATATAATTTCTATCGAAATATTAGAGTTGCCCTAGAATTGGCACTCGTAAGGAAATCAACATCTAACGTAGCAGTCAAAATAAATCTATCCTATTCCAACTCCAGCAGCAGCTCCAGTCGTCAAGGTCTTCAACCGTCTTCCGAAGTAAACCGTCTAGAAAAAGGTCAGACTGTATCGTACACTTACAATCATATACAAACATAACACCATAAAATTGTACTTACCAATAAGGTATCCGAATTCTGTAAGAGATCTCCGCGACGGGTCACACCTAGCTCCATCTCACACGATCAGTCGGACAACTAAAATCAAATATTGAGATATTAACGTTTGATAATTTTGAATAAAATTAAACTTACCCTCACGTTGTTCATAATTTAATGGTCAAATTACCAGAACGGGCTAGTTAACGTCACGACCCTGAGAGTACTTTCCGCGCATAGCCCTGGCGCCCTTATATCATTCATGCTCTACCATCAGCCGAGCGCAACAGGGTATCGGTTCAAATGTATCCGCCATTACATTAAGATAACAAAACCGTTTTCACTTACCCGGTAGCACTTATTTGGACGTTCGTTCGGCCAACTAGTGTACAAGGGCCTGAAACATCACTGGGTGCTCACAAAACATATAAACAAAACCACTATTCGGGATATTAACGTTCCAGGCGCGGTACGTCTTATCACAGACAACATATACTACAGACGGTCAATCTTAAGGGGAAAAAGCACGCTAAGTTTTGTTTCAAATGTCCCCTTATTTAAAAGCCTGCTATCCCTCTATTTTGCTCCATCTATTAGCGCATACAACAATGTGTTGGTTCTTCTACAGATTTCTTTTATTGGAATGGTTTTGCAAATTGTCTAGGGAAAGAAGTATTGATACTTTATTGTTAGAAAGCTGTCCCACAAGAAATCCCCATAATTTACATCTGGGGCGAAGTGCTGATAATCTTTGCAGGTACACATCACATACAAAGCAAATATCACTTTATATTCGCAATTACGTATTACTCGTTGTCTTTGGGTGCATAAGAAACGATATATCTAACTTGCACCACTTTTCGAATTCTCGAAAAAAAGTGTAATCTCCGTGTTTGTTTATATACCTACGTTACGTACTCTACTTGCCTACTTGTCTCTCCCTTTGTGGAATAAATCTTGCAATCAGCAATTTAACTTCATTTAACTTGGATAAAGAAAACCTAAACGTAAGCAAATTTTCGAATGATTATTTGTATCATATGTAATAAATCCCATTTAAGGTGTGCAATTATAGGTCAATTACAGCGGTAATTGCATTGTAGAAAACGAAAGAGCCCTGCGATAATTGCACATTTCATGGGAATACACTTTAACAATTTTATAAGTAGGTAAGGTGAGTTTGTAATGTTTATTCGGGAAATATTCCCCCGAATTACACTCGTGCATCAAAATAAACCTGATAATTTTTAGCGCATTTTCCAACGAAGTTGGGTGCGCTATTGCAGCCACTTTCTCTGTCCGTCCGTCTGTCCGTCTGTCCGAGTACTTCTACAGTTTTCAAGATATTTAGTTCGTTCTTTTTGCATTCGGTAGCGTATCGCTCTGGCACCTGAGTCAAAGAAAATCTTGACGATTGAACTGCGCATGCGCAGGCTGCGCAATGTTGACTTTTTTATTTATTAATATATTTTGTTGAAATTTTAATCACAGATACTTGTAGTAAAGGCAAATATATCGCATACAGTAAAAATCAGATGTGCGCATGCGCAGAATGCGCAATGCAAACTTTCTTATTTATGGAGATATTTCTTTGAAATTTTAACCAAAGATACTTAAGGTCGATTCTCACTTTCGTGCAAGGCACGTACTCGGCACAGGCAAGGCATCGACTCAGCAAAATATCTATATTATTGAATCTTATGAATTTTTTGGGGTGTAATTCACACTATGCGAGCAACGACTCGGCAAGCTACGGCCTTTGCACGCGGTGTTCTTCTGAAACAATATTTGCCGGGCATGTACCGTGCACGTTCCGACAAGTGTGAATACAATCTGTGCAGGTCACCGACTTTAGTTCAGTCTTCATAGTACAAGAAAGGTTGAAGGGTCAGCAAAGGAACACTTTTTCAGCGGAACAAGATGAGATGCTGATTGAATGTGTCCGAGAGAATGATTTCGGTCATAAAAGATCTTCTTATGCATTTTATATACACAAAAACGTATTTTTATTTTTCTGCAATATGTACTTTCTTGTTCTTAATCATCTAATATTAGACCTATTTTAATTAACGTGGAAGTTTCGAACATTTCCACAGTTGAAACTCACGTAGAAACTGCTTACCTGCGGCAAGCGTGTCGCAGTGTGAATTGAACTCAAAAAACTTTGCCCGTGCCGAGTATGTGCCGTGCCGTTGCCGGGCCGGTTCTTTGCACGAAAGTGAGAATCGGCCTTTATAGTAAAAGCAAACGTATTGCAAATTGTAAATATGAGATTAATAAGCGCATGCGCAGGACGCGCAATATCAACTGCGCAGTAAGTGTCAACTTCCTTATTTATGAAAATATGTTTTTTTAAATTTTAACCATATATGCGTCTAGTAATGAAAAACGTAGCGCACATAGGTATGGCCTTTGGAGAAGTATTGATCAATTTATGGAAAATGCGCTGAAGTTACACTTCATACTTTGTTAAAAGAGCATTTTGATGCGCTTGTGCAATTACCTACGAAAATTGTCACAAAGCAAAGTTAATAGCGATCCTCGAGATGGTTTTATAGTTTTGTATCTATAACTGTCTGCCGGTTTAGTGTGTTGTCACTTCACTCCAAACCATGTGTATTGTATGCAAAAAAATCCCCTGAATCCGTAAATGACAGTCTAGCTAACCGGAAACTCCGGGAACATATTGCTATACACAAGAAAACGAAGAAAATATGGGAAAATATCGTTTTTTCGCATTTGACTTAATTAGGTATCTCGTATTCTCGTTAACTATTCCTCTTACGGAAAAAATGAAGAGAACGATTTGCTTAGAATCGATTTTTCTATCAGATACAGTTGGTATGATTTTTTATTAAACAGCGTGCCAAGGGCCTATTATAAAGTTACTTTCTTGTTCTGTTTCTGGGGTTTCCACTAAACAGGCCACTAAACTAATTCCACAGTCCGTCGATTTGCAAAACTCATCGGGACAACAGACAATTGTTGGAATAGGTTGTTTTACGGTTCCACCATCCATAAAAATATTGAAAACGCTTCGGGAGTCATCCAGTTTGAAGGACAAACCATTGAGAAGGGCGTATCAACAAAAACAAATGGTAATTTTTGGGATTACTTTTTTTGTATTTTTCCAGAAAAAACAATAACATTTAAAAATGAACGGTTCTGTACCAACTGAAAATTCGATTCTAAACAAATTCATTTCTATGAGCTCGAGCAATAGTTGACGAGATAATTGGAAGTCAAATGCGAAAAAAACTGCATTTTTCCATTTTTTCTTGGTTTTTTTTTTGTATAGCAATATGTTCCGGGAGCTTCCGGGCAGGGAACTACATAAAATACACTTGGTTTCGTTGTGTGAAATGCCAACATCCAGTTTAGAATACTTTTGGAGCTAATTTGACTGGACAGCGACGTCGGAAGTACGGGTCAGAGGGGGCGAGTGGCCCCCTCAGTTTGTACACAAGGTGGGGCCGCGCCCCCTCTAAGAAAGAGTAGATAAATCACTAAAAAGCGACTAACACATCTTCTACTGCATGTGCATGCAGAAATTACAAAAAGTGTAGAAGTAGAGGATATATTGAAAGAATTTGCCAGGAAACCACGGAAAGGCGGAAAATTTTTGGATATATTTAATTTTTTATACTTGCTTTTCTTTACGATGCTCAATAGTGCAATAAACAGGGACAAAATTTTTGTAACTTTTGTATGTTCTAGTTCTTCATTATTTTTTAAATAAAATATTAATGATCTATGGCTACGGTTTTCTCAATCGAGTCAAGTATCTCTGAGTTGCTCAGTTGCATGTAACTAGACATCCTCCGACACTTTTTTAAATTTTTTTCAAAACTTCTTTCAAAAATACATTATTTGATTGATTAAATAAACAGGTTTCAGGGTCACTTAAAAAACCCACTGCTTTGCATTAATTCGTACACAATTTTGCATGGGAAGGACCTTTCAGACTCAATGGTCGCTGATTTTTGCCCCCCCCCCCAACCGTTATTCACTTCCGACGTCGCTGTGACTGGACTATGTTGACCCTACACATTGACATAAAATAAAGTTCGTTAAGTGCTCTCTCCCCTAATCAAAAAATGTTGTGATGGTATTATCACAGATACATTATTTACTTACGTCGCTGTACTGGACTAGTTGACCGCCACACATAAAATAAAGTTCGTTAAGTGCTCTCTCCCCTAATCAAAAAATGTTGTGATGGTATTATCACAGATACATCTAAATTGCCGTGCGACCAGGAGAGGCTTGCGCCTATAATTCCATGGAGTTAGGAAATCAAACATGCATTTTGATTTAGCAGTCAAAAAAAAATCTATAGTATTATGCTGGATTCGTACTTTTTTCTCACAAAAAACCTAAATCTTCTTTCTAAGAAGTCTAATAAAAGAAAGAATGTCAGAAATGAAAAATCCTATTGCAATTCCTAAGTGCGTTTTAAGTCACCATAAGGTATAATATTTTATTAAAAAAAACAAATTATGTTTATTATTCTAATAAAATCTTTCCTTGTCCAACCTATAATTTTATATGTGGAGGCCAAATTTAGTTTCCGCCCTTAAAAATAACCATCCCTTTTTTCAATTTTTTAAATGAGAAAAAAAGAAAAATGAAGAATTAAAATGTATCCTATTTATGATGTTTTATGATGTGAGCGCTTATCTTATCTATCTTATCTACGTAAAAAGCCGGAAATAAGGGAAGTATTTTGAGTATTTTTATTATTTTTACAAACTATTACACACGTTTACACACGTTTACAGTTACGTCACATTTTACAACAATTTATTTCGACTGCTTCAAGGTAGACAACACACTAGTCGTACTCTATTACACTGTTGCGTTTATTGCGTTCATTGCATTGACCGTCTGTAGTATATGTTGTCTGTGGTCTTATTAGACCATTTAAGGGTGGCGCTTGAAGCGCGCTTGTGACGTCACTCGATTAGAAAACGTTTCTGGACGCGTCACGAAATTCAAACTTCTTTCCCTAATTTTGAGAAAACTCGTGCTTGTTTTGAAAAACTTCTCTTATCGTACATCGTATGGACATATAATCTGCATGAAAAGAATTGTAACGCAAAGCTAATACTTCAAACCCAACAAAAACATACGATTTCATTACACCAAATACTTTTCGAGATAGGTATTCGAATTCAAATTTGCACACATACATCTAACCCGAGATCTAACCCTATATTTTATATTCAAAGATCGAACAAAGAACTTTAATCTTCACTTTGTGAGTACCTACTATACTGTTACGACACTTCGTTCTCCAAAACCGTCGCTAGTAATCCGATCCGGTGGTACCATTGGATGCGTCTCAGGGAGACTTATCACTTTCCCTTTGTGAGTACTCACTTCCGACACTCCGTTCTAAAGATATTCCCATTTGAAGTTTTGCCCCTACGAGCGGATATGTCCCGTCCAGAGCTTTCCTTTTCCGTTTGTGAGTACTTACTCCGTTCCGATACTCCGTTCTCCAAAGTATATCATCCATTGCTAGTCATCCGTTCTCAAGAGATTCACATATGAAGTTTTGATCCTATCAGCGGAATTTCATAAGGATTGTGCCGTAAATTAGACAAAACAAAGGAAATAGTTCATTAACAAAGTATAGCAGAAAGTCAGTAAAAAGCCCCCGTGGCAATTGTCACCCATCCGTGGGTCAATTTAGGAAACCCCAGATACAATATTCAAAAGTAGAAAGGTTGAATGGGTAAGTACATCATTTTGTGAGCGGGTTATCATTTTCCGCATGTGTCCACCTACCACTTCGAAATCTGCCATGATAAGATATCACTAATAGATATCTCTATCAGGTAGATATACTGAAATACCTATAGTTTTAGTTGTACAATAGCACCAAATTCAATTCGTAGGTGCTAATACATTCTAGTTATGTTTCTAACATTTATTTTGATTTTTATGCTCATAAATAATGGGCGGGGTAAGTTTCAAGTACCTAATAGGTAAAAACACATAACTTTACACATTTTCAAATACACAGGTTGGGAATCCCCCGCTTTTTTACCAAATAAGGCAGCAGAGGGTTTAGTTCAAATGGAGGAGGCAAACGATAAAGCCATTATACGCATGAACGAAAATATCAAGGATCACATAATAGTCGCCTATATTAATTATAAAGGTAGGATTTATTGTTATAGCTATTACTCACGGATCAGTATTACTAGGTACCTATATTACTAAAGAGTGTGTTTAGTGATAACAGCTTCAATTGGAGGTGATGAATCATTATCATACCTATTCGAGGATTCTTGAAATTATCAAACAAAGTTTCGTTTTATGCATGGTGATCTCATGCATAAAAAAGTCATTATCAAAATTGGTTCAGTTTGTTGTATAGGTAGTAGGTATGGCGAATCTCATTGTGTGACGAGTGACGAGACGAGTAATATGATGATTTGCCATAAAAGTGATTGAAAAAAGAGAATATCTTCACTCCATGAAAGTAGGGTGCTAAGTTCCACTAACTGAATCCATTAAGAGCTTTCGCTTGAGTATCGTAATATTCTCGCCCGTCCGTCCGCCTGTCCGGATTTCTGAACAAATTGATTTAAGAGATGTCGTTCAAATGTTATACTACTCGTATCTTCAGAAAACCATTAACTCGTCCTCCTTGTTTTTTGTAAGCAAAATTTTGCTAAAAATAATTTTTTCGATAAAATACCTACCTTTTGAGCTAATCGCGAAAAACCGTACAAAAATGTGAGTTTTTTTGGTTGACTAGTTGACACTTTGAGTCGCAAAAATGTAGGTCCAAAAGTATGAACTTTCATAAAACAAACTATGCAGAATAAAGATTGCTTGGGTTAGAACCTACCTATTATATACAAATTTTATAATAATCGGTGCTGTGTGACAAAATTATACGGGTAAATGGTCATTGATTAGGCTACCGTAATTCGCTTAGATTTAAGGCTATCAGCCTTGAAAAATCGCTTTATAGGTTTTTTCAAGAGCTATAAACTACACGTATTTCTGAAAGGATGCGAACAAGTTACCGTTTACGGAGATATTATACGGCCACCGGGCCACATCTTACTCAATGTGTACTTATCCCACACTATGAAAACGCGAAACCTACAATGTTGTGCTCCACAAAAGTTTGCGTATTTTTAAAAGTTTTTAGGGGAAAGAAAAAATTCTCCTTATGTGATGGTTTTGTCCGTCTGTTCCTCGAAAAGAGACAGCGATGTCAAACCTTCGCAAATCGATTGCTACGAATTTCAATGAACATTGCTATTGAATATGAGCCGGATTAAAAGGCTAGTTCCCGAATACGAGCGGTGTGACAAAAAATTCCCCTACTGAAAATCGGATGCGATTATTGGTATCTTGTTCAATATGTTGCATAAGCGAGGCAATTGTTTGCACTATTACAAAAATAAAAATACCTACTCTTTTCACTTCAAACTCAATTCTTTTCAAGACCAAGCATTTTAAACCGCTTACACTTCTAAGAATATTACAAGCAAAGAGTACCAACCGTCTTTATTACAAAGTACATAAATAAGGTGAACGGTAAAATGGCTAGAATTATTTTCAATGGAAACGGAAACCAAGGAGCGATTTTCACATCTCTTTGTCACCGAAATAGGGTCCATGATTATTTTCGTCAACTCGCTGAGTTTTGATGCTAGGAACTTCTATAAAAGTAAACAAGTAAAAAGGTTTTCCCCTAAAGCGAGTAACTTCAGCGAATTTTCCATGAATGATCAGTACTTCCCAAAAGGCCATAGCTATGTGCGCTGTGATTTCAAAGAAATATCTCCATAAACAAAAAAGTTGGCGTTGCGCAGTTCGGGCATGAGCACATTTAATTGATGCTATAGGTATGGGATGTTTTTTAGCTTCCTAGCATGTGCTAGGTAGCTATTGCGATAGCCGTTTTTTGAACATTTCAAAATTTCATCAAATGTCGACGTTTTAGACCATTTTAAGCAACTTTTAAAGAATAAAATTTTTTTCCGTCTGTATGTACGTACATCGTACGTTTGTTGGCAATTTTCTGAGAAAACGGCTCGACGGATTTTGTTGAAATTTTGTATATATGTTTTAGGCATACCGAAATTTTGGAGCGCCGTAACGGCATCGAACTTTTTTTTTCAAATAGTAACCTAAAATTTATTTATTATTTGGAAGACCTTATTTTCCTGTGTATAACCTACCAAAAATTGGGCCGGGTTATATTATCAAAAAACAGAGAAAAAAATTGTCAAAGTCAAAAAATTGTGTTGCATATGTGCAAAACGCAACGATCTTGTTGCTGAAGCAATTTAAACGAAATTTCTATGGTAAGTCCCTTTAATAAAAGCAAACAAAATTCATGCGCAAAAATCGTGTTGCGCATGCGCAGAAATGCAATTTTCTTATTTATGGAACAATTAAAACGAAATTTGGATGGAAGGTCCTCCTAATAAAAGAAAACAATATGCATGCGCAAAAAATCGAGTTGCGCATGTGCAACATCCAACTTTCTTATTTATGGAGCAATTTTAACGAAAATTGGATGGTAGGTCCTTTTAATAAAAGCTAACAAAATGCATGCGCAAACCAGGTGTCAAATTCTTGACAGAATAGCTTCCTAGCTGAAACCAAAAATTGCCAACATATGTACGCACTTACAGACGGGAAAAATTTATTCTTTAAAAGTTGCTTAAAATGATCTAAAACGTCAACATTTGATGAAATTTCGCATTGTACCTAGCTCATGCTATGAAAAGAAAACCGTCAATTCGTGTAATTGTATGCAACCAATATTACACGATTTCAGGATACGTCAACACTATTTTTGCGCATGCATTTTGTTAGCTTTTATTAAAAGGACCTACCATCTAAATTTCGTTAAAATTGTTCCATAAATAAGAAAGTTGCATTTCTGCGCATGCGCAACACGATTTCTGCGCATGCGCAACACGATTTTTGCGCATGCATTTTGTTTGCTTTTATTAGAGGGACCTACCATCCAATTTTCGTTAAAATTGCTCCATAAATAAGAAAGTTGGATGTTGCACAGGCGCAACTCGATTTTTTGCGCATGCATTTTGTTTTCTTTTATTAGGAGGACCTACCATCCAAATTTCGTTTTAATTGTTCCATAAATAAGAAAATTGCATTTCTGCGCATGCGCAACACGATTTTTGCGCATGCATTTTGTTTGCTTTTATTAAAAGGACCTACCATCTAAATTTCGTTAAAATTGTTCCATAAATAAGAAAGTTGCATTTCTGCGCATGCGCGACACGATTTTTGCGAATGAATTTTGTTTGCTTTTATTAAAGGGACTTACCATAGAAATTTCGTTTAAATTGCTTCAGAAACAAGATCGTTGCGTTTTGCACATATGCAACACAAATTTTTTGACTTTGACAATTTTTTTCTCCGTTTTTTGATAATATAACCCGGCCCAATTTTTTGTAGGTTGTACACAGGAAAATAAGGTCTTCCAAATAATAGAATAAAAATTTTAGGTTGCTATTTGAAAAAAAAAGTTCGATGCCGTTCCGGCGCTCCAAAATTTTTTTTCAAAAATTATTATTATTTTTCTGTTCGGTATGCCTAAAACATATATACAACATTTCAACAAAATCCGTCGAGCCGTTTTCTCAGAAAATTGCCAACAAACGTACGTACGTACGTACGTACATACAGACGGAAAACAATTTTATTCTTTAAAAGTTGCTTAAAATGGTCTAAAACGTCGACATTTGATGAAATTTTGAAATGTTCAAAAAACCGCTATCGCAATAGCTACCTAGCACATGCTAGGAAGCTAAAAATAGTGTTGCGCATGTGCAACATCCAACTTTCTTATTTATGGAGCAATTTTAACGAAATTTGGATGGTAGGTCCCTCTAATAAAAGCAAACAAAATGCATGCGTAAAAATGCACCTTTCTTATTTTTAGCTTCCTAGCATGTGCTAGGTAGCTATTGCGATAGCCGTTTTTTGAACATTTCAAAATTTCATCAAATGTCGACGTTTTAGACCATTTTAAGCAACTTTTAAAGAATAAATTTTTCCCGTCTGTAAGTGCGTACATATGTTGGCAATTTTTGGTTTCAGATAGGAAGCTATTCTGTCAAGAATTTGACACCTGGTTTTAAATATTTATTGGGAGGTACCTCGACTATCAAGGTCATTGGCACCTATAATATTACAGACACACTATCACATTATATATTTTTAAATAGGGTTATTATTATTTGTTTTCGGTATTTACTGATGTTCTCGATGTGCGGTCCTTCCTTTTATCGAAATACCAATTTGTCGAAAGGAAAATTCACCGAGTTTCAATTGATGGATTCATAGACAATCGACATTTCAAATAAAGATTTCCCAGATAGTTTCTTAGCAATAGCAACATTGTAACAACTTCATTAAAAGAACTAACGGTCCGAAGATTGCCCAACTTTGTTTTTGCAATTATTCCCTAATTTGTATGTTCTAGTAATAACTATGTGCTTATTTTGTGCGTTTTTTTACGCTGGTTAGAATTAGTGTCAACAACAAAAACAATTGACAGTCGCAGTCTCAAAACATCGACAAAAATGCACTTTTTCTAGAGTAACACGATGTTTTTAAATGTGTAAATTGCATTTTGTCTTAAAAATACAATGTGCACAGGGCACAGCAGAAAATTATACAATTACAAAACTACTTGACAACTCCTTGAAGACCTTATTGTGAAGTATGGGTTTCTGACCGGGGTTTCTGACCGTTCCTCGCAATGTATCTATCGAGTTACGAGGCGGCAAACTATATATGTTTTACATAGAATGTATCAAGTTACGTAGGGGCGGTAAACCTTCTGTTAGTTACCGAAGGGTCCTTAGAAAATTCAACATTCTTATACAGCATCTTGTATCACAAGCATCACGATAATAAACTGAAAATCCATATCTGAGTTTTATCCTTATTCGGTACTGATCAAAGATTAATACATAACACGCTTTGATTCGTAACTATCAATTTGTTAGTTGTCATAACATAAGATAAATATACTGTTTCAAACCAATATAGACAACGAGAGACAAACAGACGGATGGACAGAAAGTCCAAATGACCACAATCTTAATCAATTACTCCCTTGACCATTGTCTACCTATTCCCATAGAGTACCTACCTACTAAATATTACCACGGTTGTCTGATGTGGTATTACTGAAATCAGAATTGAACAATTCGAAACCGTTCGTGAGTTATCATGTACACAGACCAACGGACGGTTGGACGGACGGAAAGTTCAAAATCATAAACTCGCTTTTTATCGCTCGTTAATAATTACACACTATACATTTTCTCTTTAAATTGTATTAGGTACCACATCTACCCTACGAATTTAGGTACTCTTTGATCAATTGAAGTTTGGCGAACTTTTGTTTCGATCGATGAAATGACTTAGAGAAATTGTAATTAGAAAAAAAGATTTCGGTATCACATTCTTCGAAAATTCAAAATGGCGCACAGTCGCCGTCTTGGAAGTAAAAAGTGTCAATTTTAGGCCAAACAGTGGGAAAGTAAATCTAGTATAACTAAAGAGATGGCGTATAATTTTAGTGACAATAGGGAGAGGGTTGGTGTAAGTAATATGGGAATGGATTTTCGGTGAATGCAAAAATATATGGAAATCAGAAAGAGGTAGGGATGCGACTCTGCATTACAAGAGCAAGCCCAAAGTAAAAAATAGTGGCGTATGGTAGTGCAAAATAGGTGCAATTCCATGAAAGTGGTAGAGATATGGCAACTCATATCTGGCTAATATCATTTTTCAGCTATACTATGACTTATTCCTATTCAATTTTAGGTGAATCAGTTCCGACTGTTGGAATATTCGAGGAGCCCCCATCAAGTAACGGTGACGAGCTTGGAGCAATAATCGAACGCAGTACCGGAGATAATCCAGTTTCACCATGGGCCCTTGTAATAACAAAAAAACAAGATTATGACGACAAATACGATGGCTTCCGTTACAAGTTTCAAATAGATATCAATTCAGAATATCGATCTGTATATATAAAATTAAATAATGTTGATGATCAGCCTCCATACATTCAGGTGAATCCTTCAAGCAACCCTTGTAAAATAAAGGTAAGCATACAATATTTTCATTACTATGGTAACTGCCAACTGCATACCGAAATTGCGTACACCATCTTGGCGTAGAAGCCAACATAAGACCAATCCCAAAAAAATTCTACGTTGGCGAAACATATTTGTTTTATATTACGTTTTATGTATATTAGTTCAAGATCACAAGGCCCCCAGACCTTACTTATTTTATGATAGACAAAATATGTAGACCATTGAATAATTTTGACTCAACGATTTTTATCTGTACTTACTTGTGGAGTGGAAGAACAGCTTTGGATGAACTCCTACCATTTGTGTTTTTCACAATAAACATTATTATTATTATTATTATTATTAGTATTAGTATGTACTTTGAACGTACACATACCCCCCCTAGCTTGGGCCGACGGCACAATACTCTTTCTTCTCAGAAACACAGCACGTTATCACAACCCCCTCGTATTCAACCCAAACGCAAAGCCAAAGAAACACTTACACAATAAACTCTAGTTAATAAAATTACAGGAATTATTACCTATAATGATTTTTTTTGTTTTGTTTTGTTTTCCTCTTTCCTGATAGCGTTGGCTATTGTGCCCATCAATAGCTATGCTGGTAAGTATGAATTACTATCCCTAGATTTCCTTAATGTGCGTGTGGGAACTTTTTAATTTCATTTTTTTTATGGACCCGACATAACTTCAGCAGACGAGCGACGTACATACACAAACACTAATCGTTACTTGATTTTAATCCGTGCGAGTAGTTAACCAGGCTAGACCTGAGTTCTCACAAGAGACACCGACCATAATAATAGGTAATAATACAATACAACTTACCGAACAAACAAGTACAACAAATGATACAACATATACTACAATCAGAGATTCACCTCTGAAGCAAACCACATTATCACGACCTATTAGTATTCAACCCAAATGCAAAAACCTAAACAGCACTTTAGACTCACAACATGACACACAACATACTGTAATCTCTCCACCCTTAACTCAACCAACCACACAAACACAACTTCCTGAACAAACAAACGCAATAAATACAAGTAACGCAACTACAATGACAGGTCCACCTAATAAAGTTACACGTCCTAGCAATGCTAAAAAACACAATAGGGTGTATTGAAAGACAAGTGTTACAATGCGGCCTATTGTAATACTCCTATCTTGCGGACACTCGTGGCTCCGCGAACAATAAGGCATTGTAACACGCGTTTTTCATACTATTTTTTCTATTTCGGTGCTTTAATTTAATTAAAAAAATCATTATCAGAAACTATAGGGAACATTAGAACTAACATGTTTAATGTTGGGAACACTTTTTATGCCGTTAAGTTTTAGGTTGGCAGCGTAGTAAGACTGACATTTTGAAGTTCAAACATGGAAGTACCCATATATAATATATTATATATGGAAGTACCCAACAAAGTACCTACTTGTACTAACTAGTAACTGCCAACTTAAGAGATGAGTTACCAAAAAAAACCGACTATAATCACTGTCTTTGTACAACTGTTTTCGGCCGAAAACAGTTGTACAAAATCATCATTGTGACACCGAAATAGAAAATAGTATATTGAAAGACAAGTGTTACAATGCGACCTATTGTAATACGACTATTTTGTGGCACGAGTGGCGTAGCGAAGCGGAGCCACGAGTGTCCACAAGATAGGAGTATTACAATAAAGCATTGTAACACGTGTTTTTCATACTATTTTTTTCTATTTCGGGGCTTTAATTTAATTAAAAAGTAATTATGAAAAACTACAGGAAACTTTAGAATTAATATGTCTTAAGTTGGCAACACCATTTACGTTGACAAATTTTAAGTTGGCAGCGTAGATAAACACAACACTGACATTTGGAAACTTGAAATTCCGTGAATGTGTAATTTTTTACTCGTAGATAAATTTATTTATGGTGGATGTGTAAACTGCTGATTTGGAATGTATTAAGTTCTTCGTGTACCAAAAATCAAGGAAAACACATACATTTTACGTAATTTGATTTCACATCTGATGATTTGACGTTGACGTCTTGGCGAACTGCCAACTTAGAGATGAAAAGTTACCAAAAACAATGTTACAATGGAACTCATTGAAACACTGTTTTTGCCGAAAACAGTTGCACAAAATTCTCATTGTAACACCGAAATAGAAAAAAACTCTTTCTTCGCAGAAACACACCACGTTATCACAACCTACTCGTAGTTAGTTTACGGTGCTCGTAGTCAACCCAAACGCAAAGCCAAACAAACTCTTACACAATAAACAACGCCAATACTTAAATTGCTACATTTGCAGGATTTTTTTTTGTTAGCGTTGGCGGTTGTGGTCATCAATTTTGGTAAGTATGAATTACATACTGTTAAGTTGTAATTTTATATGCATATTTTGTAACTAGGTATTAAGTATTTAGGGATAAATCACTTTGTTAGTCACGTAAGGAGTAGATGAAACGTCATGTTATCTTAGCACCTTCCGCGAATTCTGTCAGACAATCTCAATAGTTTCAGCAAAGGCCCTTCTGAGAAGGTTCTCAGTAGGGATTGCAGTTTACTCAGTTCTTCAGAATTCAGTAATCCTGATGGACTTATTCAATAAGAACCCATTAACTTTAAGTCATTTTCTTTGTAGCACAGTTCGTAGTATTATTTATTTAGGTGCATATCAGTCACTTCAATTGTTAACAGAGTCTTTTAAAGCAAGTTTTGCCACATTAACAGGCAGTCGTGTTTCAACTCTAATGTAAGTTACTTCAATAAAGGTTAACCATTTCATCAGTTTGGTTTTAACAAACTTAAAAAAGCTTAAGTTTCAACACATACTATTCCTATATTGCCTTAATGTGTTTTATTATTATTATTATATATACGAACGACGTACAGACAAACACTAATCGTTACTCGATTTTAATCCGTGCGATTAGTGAACCAGGCTAGACCTGAGTTCTGACAAGAAACACCGACCATAATAATAATAATAATAATGATAAGGTCTGGGGGCATTGGGATCTTGCTCTCTCTAATAGTTTACATATCAGTTAAAATTTTCTATAACTTTTTTAAAATTCCCGTTTTCCCGTAAATTTTGAACTAAGTACTTGATATAGATAGTGTATTATTTTCAGGAAAACGTTACAGGAAAGACGGGTTGTACTTTTAACATTACTGACAAAGACGGTATTGTCAAGGATATGAGGTACACCTTGGTGAACAATGTAACGGTAAGTATTATAAACCGAACCGCGTCTATCTAACTAACATGTGTTACATATGCAGCCTGATATAAATAGCTACTTTGAAATGCAAAACACTAAAGAGCTGAAGGAGGGATTGAAAGAATGGCAAACAGAGCTATACGTAAAAAAAGATTTAGATTTTGAAAAAATAAGTAGCTATATGATACATTTCACAGTTACGGTAAGTACCTACCTACCTACTTCATGAAAATTTCTTTAGTGCCTACCATTTATCTGGAAATTTAATTTTGGAATGATTGCCTAACTTCAAAAATCTTTATATGAATTTTAGAATTTAGATCATCATGATTTTAATGTTCACTCCTACTCATTTACCTGAGATCAAAGAGTATAATATCAGACTCTTTGCTGAGATTTAAAGATGCGGCACCGCGTGACTTTTAATGATTGTCATTCGTAAGTAGTTTAGTTATTGGGTACTCTAATTATCGAACTTAGGAAATGTTCTCTACCACATACCGCCCTTCTTTCTTATCCCTTATCAAAATAGGAGGTTGGGGGGAACAGATTTTACCCTTCATGGTATTCTAAAGGTCTCAATGAAAGGAATTAATTTTTATCAAGCATAGTCCTCCTCCTCGACCCTTTATCGAGATCGGTCATAATTCCTTATACCTCAAGAACGGATTGTCGGAGAAGGGTACTCGGAATGGGCGATTGGGACGCCTGGAAAAAATATATTCATTGGTCATGTGAAAACTTTAAAACATAATATCTTGAAAGCATTTTGTCGGAGGAGAGTAAGTACTATCCAAAGACCTATCCAAAGCATTTGAAATTATCGGATCTTAATTAGTGAATTAGAGGCCTACGGAGTTCGAGGTACTGCTTTGAAGTTGATGAAGTCGTACTTGAGTAGTAGATCTCAGCAGGTCTATATTGAAAACAGCAATGGTTCTGGAACACTGTCAGAGACAACTAGTTTAAATAAAGGGGTGTCACAAGGGTCCATCCTTGTCCCATTGCTCTTTTTAGTCTTCGTCAATGATCTAAAACCATCACTACAAAATTCAACACTTATTCAGTATGCCGATGACACGTTATGTTTGTTTGCTAGTGAAACTGCTCAGGAATTGTCCGTAGTCTAACATTAATATCAAAAAACATGGTAGAATGGTGTAATAATAACAATTTAATCCTTAACACACAAAAAACTGCTCTTGTAGCTTTCACATACTTCAATGACCAATACTTACTTGTAAAAATGTCTGGCAAGTCCATTCAACAAACTGAAGTGACTAAATTCTTAGGGGTCCATATTGACCAAAACTTGAAGTGGTGCAAGCAGGTTGACTATGTTGTGGGCAGACTGAATAGTGCATGCTATGCTATCAGATATCTCCAAGAGCGCCTAAGCCTTAACTCAATTCGAGCGTATTACTTCGCAGCTGTACATGGTGTACTAGCCTATAGCATACTGCCTTGGTTCAATGCTTCTGATACACGTCGCGTATTTATAGCACAAACACGCATTATTAGGGCTATGGTTGGTCTTCCAAGTGCAGCTTCTTGCCGAACTTCATTTAAACAATTGAACATTTTAACTCTACCCAGTATTTTTACATACTGCGCCTCAATACATACGTGGCGAAACATAAATGATTTCAATAAAAATAGCCATATTTACAGCGCAATGAGTACATGGAATAGTGACAATTTGAGCATACCCATTCACCGAACAACTCGTTATAGAGGTTATTATTATAATTGCATCAAAGTATTTAATGCTATACCAAAGGCAATAAAACAATCAAGGAATCTTCAATTGTTTAAAAAAAACTTAAAATTATATCTACTTGAAAAAAATTACTACTCCGTTGGCGAGCTTGATGCGAATTAAACCGGACACACTAACAACTTATTTTCCTCAATGTATAACGTTTGTCCTTTTTATGTTTTTAGTTTGTCTTTTTTTCTAATATGCTACATTCATGACAATGCCAATGTAAATGATTTTATTATATTTTAAATTTTATCATGGCAATAAACTATTATTATTATTATTACTCAAACGCAAAATGAATCGTCTGAATAAGACAGCAGCTGCTATTGGTGAAGTGTCGAAAGAGGGCACTTGTAAAAGGCACGTGGAATGTTTGGACGATACACATATAATAATAATAATAAGAATAATAATAAATAAAACAAAATTACACGGCAGAAATACAATCAAAGCTATTAACACGTATGCCACACCAGTACTTACATACTCTTTTGGGATTATACGTTGGACAAATACAGATTTAGAACAAATACAGAGAAACACACGTACACTATTAACGAAACACCATATACATCACCCTCACTCCTCTACTATACGACTTTACCTTCCTCGTTCGGAAGGAGGTAGAGGACTTACAGATATAAAACTATTACACCAAACACAAATACACAATTTACGACAATACTTTTATAACAAATCAGATACTTCAATCCTACACAAAACAGTAACATATGCAGACAAATCTTACACGCCACTTAACTTACACGAAACAAATATACTCCCACCGACATCCAAACTTACATACATCACAAATAACATACAGACATGGAACCAAAAGCCTTTACATAGACGATTTCCACAAGAGGTTAACCAGGATTGTGTTGACTGTTGATTCTATAGCAAAGCACACTTGGTTGTCTGAATGTGATATCTTCCCGGAGACTGAGGGTTTCATGTTAGCAATACAAGACCAGGTGATTAATACACACAACTATAAAAAAACACATACATAAAGACAAAACAGTGACAAATGATTCTTGTCGACTATGATGTTCACAAACATCAGAAACAATCTAACATATAATATCGGCATGCACACGACTTGCACAAACAGAATACAAACATCGACACGATCAGGTATCAGGAATCATACATCAAAAATTAGCTCTTAAACATAATCTTATAACAGATAAGACACCATACTACAAATACACGCCACAGATAATACTTGAAAACAACACACATAAATTATATTGGGATAGGACACTACTCACAGACAAAACTACCCCCAATAATAGACCAGACATTACACTTATAGGTAAAACACAAAAATGCATTTGTATTATAGACATTGCCATTCCCAACACTAACAACTTAACCAGAACACATGCAGAAAAACACCGCAAATACACCGACATAGCTATCGAGCTTAAGACGCAATGGAGAATTTACAACTATTAGGTTTAGATAAAAACACATACAAACATTTACAAAAAGCAGTCATTATCAACACATGCCATATTGTTCGTAAATTTCTAAACATAACACAAGATACTACATACATACATGATCCACAACGTACACGTGTAAACAACAGTATCCGCTCACAACACGGTACACAACATACAGTAATATCCTAATATCTCCACCTCTAACCCAAACAAACACACAAATACAACTTACCGAACAAACAAGTACCACATATGATACAACATATACTACAATCAGAGATTCACCTCTGAAGCAAACCACATTATCACGACCCATTAGTATTCAACCCAAACGCAAAAACCTAAACAGCACTTTTGACTCACAACACAACATGACATACACAACATACCGTAAGTAATATCTCCACCTTTAACTCAACCAACCACACAAACACAACTTCCTGAACAAACAAACGCAATAAATACAAGCGCAACATGCACTACAAAGACAGGTCCATGCAATAAAGTTACACGTCATAGCACAGTTAAAAAACACAAAACTCTTTCTTCTCAGAAATACACCACGTTATACAACCCACTCGTATTCAACCCAAACGCAAACCCAAAGAAACACTTACATAATAAACAACTGCACTTAATTAAATTGCTAAACTTGCAGGATTTTTTAGCGCATTTTTTAAGAATTAAAATAGGTGCTAATGTTTGCGTTTTGTCCGTCCGTCCGGACCCCTGCTGTTACGAACTACTTCTAGGGGAATGGTCCTAGAGTCCTGGAATTTTTTGCTGTAGGTAGCCCATACCTGGCAAGTGTGCCAGACGTCCATCAAATTTCGCTGTCTAAAAGGGGGGCCACCCCAAGAATTATTTCCTGAGATGTTTTTGAAAGTGAAACGTGCATAACTTTTACAAACGACAACCGATCTCAGATTTTGCATACGCATGCCTTTAGTGGTGCCAAGTTAAACTTAGAAAATGGGGGGAAAATTGGTTTGTACAAACTATAACTTCCCAGTGCAACTCTTTTTCGAGATCATTGAGCGACGGGGCCTGAGGGGGGGGGGGTTAAAAATTAATTTTATCTCTCATTGTATTCTAATTAAAGGTCTCAACGAAAGGAACCGTTTTCTACCAACCCTTCTTTCTGTCCTCTTATCAAAGTACGGCGTAGGTGGAGGAGGGGGAGTGGAACTAGTTTTATCCTTCATGGTACTCTAATGAAAGGTCTCAATGAAAGGAATTAATGTCTGCCAACCATAGCCCTCCTCCTCGACCTCTTATCGTGATCGGGTATATTCCCTTATACATCAAGAACGGGTTATCGGAAGAGGGTACTCGCAAAGGGCGATTGAGACGTCTGCAAGAAATATATCCATTGGTGATGTCAAACAAAAGCTATTTCGGTTTAAAAAAATGCGCTTTATCTGAACATGAGTTGTGCAAAGTTGTGCCCAATTTATACTTGTTTTAATTTGCTCGCACTAAACGTGAAAGAATTACCATTTTTACAATGCAATTGAGCCTATGTTCAGTTAAAAAGTGTATTCTTCCATCTCTATTCCATCTTTCAATTATTTTATTTTATGTGATCTCGGGTACTTTTCTAAAGCGACTATTGTTATTACATTAATTTATAAAATGTAATCTTATTAACATCGCAATTCGCATCTGTTTTTAGTATTGGAAGTGCTTATGTTTTGTATGAGTATGAAGTTACCAATTTCGTCAAGCAGAAAAAAGACAGTGGTGTCGCATCAAGTGATGATTGTACCGTACTCGTACTCGACTGTAATCGGTAGATTCAGGAAAAGTCGCGTATACTGTCGATACGGTACTTACTTGTACGCAAGCGTTTTCTAATCCGAATCTAAAATTTTCGCACATCGCCCGTGATAGATATTACAAGCATGTTACGACGCTTAGTATTTAGAGTGATTCCGTGTGAATAAGGGTTATTTGTGTTTTTACATATGGCTTTATAGGTTATACGGTTATCATTTCCAATGTCTCCGATGGTTGCAGGGATTGCGAAATCTGTGAATTTTTTTGTTCAGTCTAATATTATATCTATACCAACCTGTAGCAGGTATTTAGCTCTTTGGGCGGAGGGACCTTTCGTAGAAACTTTGCTGATGCTGATGTTCCTCCACTATTCTTCGTGCCTTTTTTCTAGAATGCCTTTTACTTCATCTGCCACCGTTACATGTGCAATACTGTCTACCGCTTTGCGTCCTATAAGAGGCATCTGCCGACGGTCTCTGGGTAGTCATGTCGGCCTTTTCATGACCGTTAACGGCCTTCACCTCTTGCGCCTCTAGAGCATTTGTGTCGCCTGATTGCTGTGACTACTCGTATACAGATTTTCGTGTTCACCAGATAACTCTGTAACAACATCTGAACCTCAAGCATTAATAGTAAAAATCTCTGCCTGAAATATTGTAGAGTTGAGAGACCGAGAGCTAGTCTGTATCCCTCAGACACCTACTCTCCTATCTGTTTTTTTCTGTCCTTTTACCACGTTTTATTTATTCTGCCATGAATCATTTGGTTGCCGGGCAATTTCCATGACGTACATTTTAGGCATCCCATTAAGAATGGTGCATTATCCTTCCCTAGCGGTTCCTCTTCTGAGTTTATCTGTAATCTGTATGCTCCTCCTGTCTACGATTTTACTATACTAAGTGTAGAAACAGTATTTTTAAAAGGGTCTCTAGAGCCTCAGTAGGGGATGTGGACCACCTCGTCCCTGTTATGCCAAAACGGGTTAACCCTTGCACTCTATTTAGCTGATCTGACCTTTTTGTGTTTCGGCTCGTTATCACCACACTAAAGACGCATATGTAATTATGGATTAAGCCATCGTAATCCATATCCAATGGTTGGTCCCAATTTTTTCCCAGCCATTCGTGTACAGGTTCATAGTGCGTAGGCGCACTGTAAAGAAATCCATTCCGTGGGATTCTTTTCCTGATAAATGATATGAATTAGGTCTTTAATGGATTTATCGAAAGTTCCTTTCTCTCACACCTCTCACACTTTGTTTTCTAACATGTAGGAAATCCGCCTGCAGACTGTCACGTGGAGTCCTTTGTTTTGTACACTTCTCATAATGTTATCAAAAGTCCTTTTAATGTCTAAGATGGCATCCAGTGCACTTTCTCCACCTGTAGGTACAGTATATCTAACAAACAAACATGATTCAATAACGTCATATAACACAAAGCTGTCACCATGTGTTGTGTCATGGATGTTCTCCATATACCACACATATTAGTCACACGATTTGGGAAGGAAACTCCTGAGTGCGGAAGAAACCCGTCAATACTGTTAAGTGCGGGAGGCACATGATAGAGAGTTCCAGTCACGGCTGACTTTCCAACCAACGCAACGTCGTGGCGCCACGCATTCTACGCCTGAATGTACCTGAAACCTTGGAGTTTTTTTGTTGAAGTTGTCTGTTCTTTTCTTCTTTTTCCACAGTGCATCTCAGCGTGGCTTGGCTAATTACCGGAGGTGTGGGGGGGGGGGGGTTAACTAAACTACTAAATAGCTTTTGTTTTTGATGAATGAAATGTCCATATCAGTACCGCACCGCAACTCGTTTAGACTTTGAATATAAAATTAGGAAGAAGTCTAACCATTGAATTTATTGAATTTATAAATTCAATGGTCTAACTTAATCACTTAATGGGAACTTGTGGTTCCGTGGCAATCCAGGGAGAGGTAAGGTGTACCTCTCCCACTTTTATAATAATATAATCGGTGTGACTAGCCTCCCGGCTCCGGTATTCATACGAATCCCGGTTTTACTATGACATCACGCTAGTGACGTCAGCGATGCCCGGGATTATTATAAATCCCGGCGGGGTAAGTTATTTAAACATTCCAAATAGAGTTGATAGCATTATACACTTAAGTACGTAGGTACCTACTTTGTAGGAGTATAATATTTATTCAAAATTGGTAAATATTTTAATCGTACCTACAACTAGAAAAATATAATAAACGCAATGGCAAAAGTTGACCCTAATCGATTCAAAATGCATAGTGCTCTTTTGGTATCTCGGCCATTTATGAACCGAATTGCAAACTTTTTTTAATTTATAAATGTATTTAAATGACATTTGACACATATCCACTTGGAATAAAAGCAAATCTAACACCAGGTTCAATTTGGTTTTGCACATACTATAGCCATACCCAAGAGCTCGTTTGCTATATTTTTTACATAGTTATTTTTACCCATACTAATAATACACTATCAGAAGGGCGCGACGCAAAACCCTATAATTCATCAAAAGTACGGTTTGGGCTGAATGTCATTTTACTCAACAAAACCAAGTGATGTAAAAACATCCGCTGAATCTGAAAATCATAATCCCCTGGCCGGAAACTCCCGAAATATATTGTTATACAGAAAAAATGAAGAAAAAATGGGAAAATGTTTTTTTTCGCATTTGACTGCAATTATCTCGTTAACTATCGCCCCGAGGGAAAAAATGAAGAGAAGTGATATTTTTTATGAACTTTTCCATTTTTTTTCTGGTGGGGTATTCAAGTGAATTTGTTTAGAATCGAATTGTCTATGTCCTATGACATACATTTAGTATGGAACGTTCATTTTTAATTGTTATTGTTTTTTATGGAGAAATATAAAAAACGCATTTCCGAAAATTAACAATCTGTTATTACTGAATAAAATTCATCCGATCTTTTTGAAAATCCGAATTTGGTCCCTTCTTTTGATAACAAAACAATACGACAAACCCGATCACCGTAGGTATCATAGTCATTGATTAAATAAACAAACAAATTGGGTAACGCCCATATAGCGTTCTAAATGTTTATATAGATGGTGGAACCCCAAAGCAACCTTTTCCAAAAGTTGTCCCGATGATTTTTGCAAATTGACGGGCGGATTTCGACGTATTTTTTTATGTAGGTACATTTTCCGAGAGGTTTTGTTCGCCTATTAGGGAGTCACATTTCTTGTTATATTTCGGAAATTATTTCATTTGTTAATTAGCAAAAGTCTTCGGATTTTGAAAAAACAATTTGACAGTCCGTCGATTTGCAAGAATCATCGGGACAATTGTTGGAAACGATTTGCTTAGGGTTCCACTAGCGGAAAGAATTGGGGGAGAATCTGAAGGAGACACCCACACCCACTTTGAAATACAAAGCATGGATTTTTTAATTTGTATTTTTAATTAATCAATGACTATGAGACCCACGGTGATCGGGTGATCGGTTGCCGTATTGTTCCGTTATCAAGCTACGGATAATATAAAAGATAGGATGAATTTTGCTTAGTAATAGATTGTTAATTTTCGGGATTACTTTTTTTATATCTTTCCATAAAAAAAACTATAACTTTTGTAAATGAATGTTCCATACCAATTGTATCTTATAGAAAATTCGATTCTAAACAAATTCATTTTTCTTCATTTTCTCTCAGAGCAATTGATAACCAGATAATTGAAGTCAAATGCAAAAAAGACGAAATTTTCCCATTCTTTCTTCGTTTTTTACGTTTTATAACAATTATACAGGGTCCTATAACACTGCGTCGGTCTTTCCTAGTTCATACCTGGTAAAAAAATAGCAAAAAATCTTTTGTGCAAATGTCAACTATAGAATGTTATGCATATACAGAAATTATTTATGAATGTACAGAGTGTCTCATGTTTACGGTGTCAATAAACAGCTGATTTTTTTAAATGGAACAGCCTGTTTATTTTTAGCTAATTCGATGTCATTTTTTAACCTCTGCAGGCGAAATTATTAATTTTTTTTCGAATAATTCTCTATAAACCAGCCCCACTTTGATAAATCGTAGCGACCTTGATTTTAAAGTTAAGAAATAGAAATCAATAATTTCAATCTGAATAACAGGTAATGAGAAAGTTGAATTTAATGATATAGAGTGTTTACAAAAAAATTGTAAAATTTCTAGATTTCAAAGTGCTATAACTATTTTTATTCAAATGGAACTACCACTATTCTGTTTCTCTATTCGATGGTCTGTTGTATGCGCTCGTCAATTCTTAGAAGGGATATCCTGTGCCTGAACCCCGTAGTTTTTAAGTTATTCAATATTTTTCACTAAACAGTTACACATTAATGAATTACATGTTTATAAACAGGAGTAAACCGTGATAATAAAAAACCAAAGAATGCCAAATAGTAAACAAGTGCCATAAATTAATTGTTTGCTGCAAGTGTACTCATTATTTCCTAGTAAAATAAGATTTTTTAAAAAGACTAGTTCGAAATTCGCCTTTTTAATTAATCTTATTTTACTACGAAATAGAGAGCACATTAATTGCAGCAGATAATTTACTTGTGACACTTGCTACTGGAATTATTTTGGTTTCTATTATCACGGCTTACTCGATCCTGTTTATAAACATGTAATTCATTATTGTTTTGTGAAAAAATTGAATAACCTAAAAACTAGGGGGTTTAGGCACAGGACACCCCTTATAAAACTTGAATAGCCAGAATAGCACACAAAACCCTATCGAATAGAGAAATAACATAGTGGTAGGAAAACATTGAAGCGTACCTACCCTAAAATTGCTCACAACCTTTGAATTTTAAATTCAGTCACAAAACGAAAGGTACCCACATTTACTTTCAAACGCTGTGAAAACGAAACTTCGTACAGAAAAACTCAGAAAACATAAATTGTAGAGAATTTAATTTCCTACAAAAAAGTCCGCGACAGCATATATGTATCTTTAACCATGAATAAGCGATAAGCGTTCAAACTTTCACAAAGATATTATTGAAACCAACGAGGACACTAGGTACAACTTTAAATGGTTGGTAAGGCTAAACGATTAAAGATAGATATATGCCGTCGCGGACTTTTTTATAGTAAATTTAATTGTCTACACTTTTTGTTCTATGAAATTTTCTGTGTCTAAATTGGTATTTGCAGCGTTTTCAATTATGTACGCGCGCCTATTATCAACATAAGAGTACGGTAACAAATCAATGAGTGCAAGTGGGAGAGTTCAGCGTATCTTTGTCCTACACATAAAACGCTCTGTAATAAGGAAGAGCAGTGACTGCCTTCGGCGGAAAGCGCGCATATAAATGCAATAGTTATTTACGTTATAAGTCCGGTAGGTTACTTGTAACAGTACGAGTTAGACCTTATGGACGAGGCGACGTCAGGAGCCGAGTCAAGAATGTCTTAAACGAGTACTGTTACAAGTACTACCGGACGTATATCGTAACGTATTTTATTTCATACTGTAAGTCTGTTTTGTATCATTATTTCATTTCAAAGATTACAAAATTTCATCATATTGTAAAAATCGCATTACCTTGTTTCTGTGGCAACGGCCGTTGCTATAGTTTGTAGTTTGTTGACAATTGAATTTTTTTCACTGAAAAATTGACGTTATAAACGTTGTGGGATGTTCCAATGTTCCCGATACAATCCTGTCGAAATCTCATGAAGCAACCGAAAAGTTGGTTCCTAAGAAGTCGGGCGCAAGGTATGAAAAAGAGTACTAAGTGTTTTGCCAATTGAGGAACGAACATGGGGCGAAACAAGTAGAGGAAAAAGTCATGTTGGCATACTTTTTGGACGCAGTAAGTTTTTGAATTGAGATTTTTTTGCCTGGGTTTCGGTGTTAAAGCGTCATGGAGCATGGAAAAGCTCATCGACGGCAGAAAAATACATCGAAGGCTCGGTAGAAGGAAAAGTTAAGATTGCCCGTATGATACAACTGATACAAGGCGGCGAAAATTTCATTGAGTTCTACAGCAGAAGGAATCAAACATTACTAACTCGACATCCAGTAATAACCCAGGCGTAGTGTTGAGGGCAATACAAATTGTTTCATTACAATCAATGTTAATATTTGAAATAAAGAATTACAGCCAAATTTATGTTGGGGTTTTTAATTAATTGTGTGAAGATGTCAAATTTGATGTATACAAATAACAGTCCGGTAAGTGTTGCTTAGCGACACTTACCGGCTCTGATGCTGTAATAACTCACCTACCGGACTCAAAATGATAGTGTAATCGAACATCTACCGGACAGTATGAAATAAAGGTACTTTTCACGTTCATTTCGTAGCTCCATCTATCGCTCAAGGTACTTTTAGAGACCCACGCGAAAGTACAGGCTTAGACCTTTGATTTGACTTAAGACTTCTTCCTAATTTTATATTCAAATTTTAGGCTACTTGCATTAGAACGTGAAATACTTTGGCTTAACTGCATCTATTAATTTTTTATTTAATAATGGGGTTTTTAGGATTCCGGAGGAAATACATATACAACGAGCATAATTATACAAGTTATAGATGTACCAGATCGCCCTCCTGTATGGACATCAATTTTCTCGTATATAACAATACCGGAAAAAGAACGTATGGTAAGAAACATCCCGAGTTCTAACTGTATTACCGTTTTAGTTATCTTTTTAAGCAACCGTTTTAGATTCATTAATCTCATCCTTTGATTATTTATACTCCTTAATGAAAGGTTTTACAATATAGAAAAGATAACTGAAACTGTTATGTGAAAAATGTGTATGTATTACTTCTTAGACGGATAAAAAGACTTGTAAAGTATTATTTCATTTTCATCTTATACAGATGCGTAGAATTGTCAAACCCAGTAAATAGCTCTAGAGTTTTAAGAGATATCAGAATGACCTACACCCTGTATTTTATTTCAATTTTGCGTAAAACGCGTTATTGTAATGTACATTTAATTAACGTGATTTATTTATATAAAATTAAATTATACATGTTCAGAAGACACTAACTAAGGAGCAATTTTACTCAAATTAATAACACTTACAATCTGAGCGCGGATTTCACTATTTATCACTTCGGCATCGAATGAATACTAAGCCTAATTACCAATACAATTTAATTTGCTAATAAAGCAAACAATATAAACGTTCTCGAAAAATCTAGAAGACATGAAAACGCTTATTGATCCTAAATGTGAAAGGGGCACATGGTACCAAGGAGTTTTAATGAAACATTAGTCTTCTGCTCTTTCTGCGTTTTTAGTGAAATAGGCGCGATCGTGATTTTTACAAGAAAACATCATAAAATTTCATTAGCGAAAGTACGATAGCTTAACCCTAAACGCCCTCTGTAACGATTATAAACTTATTTACTTTGCGCTTATGCTCCAATAGGGAATAGGGAATCCATACTCTACCGTATTCAGCGTGCCTAAAGGGACCATACCAATCTGACGCACTTTGTTTCAGTCGAAGACCGCGGTGGCCATCGATGGGGACGTAGCAATAGCAGCTGTTCTAAACTACAAAATAATTACACAAAGTAAGTTGGCTATTAGATAGCATTTTTGTTTAAACATACAAACTATTTAAATGTGCAATGCAATGTTCTTGTTTCCGTCAATATGAATGCGACGCACTGTATCACTTACGTAAAGTAAGCATTGCCTTGTCTATGTTTGTGTACAAGACAAATGCCCAATGTATGATCTTTATAATATTGAAGATAATATAGCTACGATGTGACAGTATGCCCACGTTTTCGAGATGTTGTATAATATGTCATCTGAAGAAAAAGAAAGAAAATATGACCCTTCAAAATATTGTAGATGATTTGCATACGCTTCCGAAGTGTTGCCCTGTATATTCAAGAAACCCTCTTTGATGCACATCGGATATCTAAAATGCGATTCTCTTTCACATATTAAAGATGTAACATACCGGGTGAATATTCCCAAATCGAACATAGTGAATTAACATGGGAAATAGTTATTTACATTGTTAGTGCGGGAACAGTTATTTTGCAGATGAGCGCGAAGTTTGGCGGCGCGAGTGCGCAAAGCGCACGAGCGACGCATATCGCTCGAATACAGCAAATACTGTTCACGCACGTAACGTGTATTCTATTTTTTGCACGAATTAGTTAAATGGAAATTCAAATCATTTCCGCGAGATTTTTGCGACATTATAATTCTTTTGAAAAGATCAAGTCCTCTATGCCGATAAAGTAGAAATCTAGAAATTTAAAATGTCAATTTATTGTTCAAAACTTCTGGTTTCGATAATCTTTTTGTGCATTTTCACATAAAAATTGTCTTCTGATGAGGAGAACTTGATAAACTGCACACCCCCAGAGGTTCGTGCTACTGCATGTTGCAGCAGTTAGCAGCTTACTACCTGCAAAATCGGCGGCCAGATATGAAAAAGCCATATAATCACGAACTTATAAATTAAGATGGACTGCTAATACTGAATTGACAAATGACACCTACATGGGGGCAGCCATGGTACAATAAGACAAGGTATGCCTATGCGTGACGTCATTGGGATAACTGGGCTATATCGTTCAATAAAGTAAAGGGGTTTTGTGTAGTCCTACCAGTTAATAAAAGTGTATCCCCGTTACGGATGTGATAAGATTTGTTCAATCCATGTCAAATGCGTCAAGTTTCTCACATTAAACTTACAAAGTATCAATTATTGCATGTTATCGCAATACAAATATTTAAAGTTACAATAAAATATGTAAGTAAAAAAAGTAAAAATTAGATTAGCGTTTTCAAATAAGGACGAGACCTCTAGCGGCAAAAAAAAAACTTAAAAGGCTGATTAAATTTCTGAAATAAGTAGATTAAGTGGTACGTTTAGCTTCTCTATTGCCTGA
The DNA here is from genome assembly GCF_008802855.1 of Photinus pyralis. Classification (NCBI taxonomy): domain Eukaryota; kingdom Metazoa; phylum Arthropoda; class Insecta; order Coleoptera; family Lampyridae; genus Photinus; species Photinus pyralis. Next base: position 5,149,064 of record NW_022170403.1, read on the forward strand.
TATTTATTTCTAAATGCATTCCGAGATGCAGTGTGACTATGCAACTAATAAATACAGTTTAAAAAGGCATATGTTAATGCACACAAGAATTCCAGGTTTGTGCAATGTGCATTGTGTGATTTTACAATCAATTATAAATCCAGTTTCAAAACCCACTTTTTGTTGAAGCAGAAAACTTACAGAGATGCAAAACGAGACATAAAATGTGCCTATAGTATAATTATAATTATAATTATTATAATTATAATTATGCACACATGAATAGAAAATGCGCGTAGCCAATGTAACTTTGTAACCAATATTAATTAAGAAACACTTTGGAGCACATCCTATTACACATGACACTTCCGAGGATTGCCACCAAAGTTATTTATCCATCATTATTACACACTAATTGAGTAATTGCAATGGCACTTCTAATTCAAGTATGAAGCGTATGTCATTTTCAAACTTGGCGGTGATTCTTGTGACGTCATTGGAATAAAAACGTCATCTCCGTTTAGTTATAGGCATACCTTGTCTTATTGTACCATGGGGGCAGCCATGATGTGCACTCACTTGGCGCGAAATTCAAATCAACTAATAAACAAGCATTAACCTCACGTTTTCTAAATAAATTACTGTGACACCTGACACATATCATTTTCCAAGGCTGCAATAGTCTCAAAACTTGAGCACTAGGAGAATTCCCCTAGAAAATAACTAAAAGGGTCACATCATGGCCGCACCCATGCTAGAGTTATTTCTACCTCTATGCAACTGTTTGATCAGCAGTCCATCTTAATTTATAAGTTCGTGCATATAATGCTTTCATGGAATGGTGTAAAGCTAATAAGGTCAAAAATTACACGAAAAACTGTTTATTGGCTTATTTTCAAAACATTAGTGACTACAAGGTCATTATGGTCAATACACGGCATGTTCAAATTGCGCCTTGACATTAAATATAATGTGGATATTTTAAAAGCTACTCCCAAAGGGATTGTTGGCTAATAAAGGTGCCGATTTTTTTCTCTGTCAAAAGGTATATAGTGGATTTAGATCTTCGGCATTTACGGAAGGTTATGTTCTCCAACAAGATACAGGTAGCACAAACTTTAATTTCTGCGACAGGCCCATGCGGTGGATCCCACATAACTACATCATTCCTACGAAGTTTCGAATCGGTGTTTGAGTAATACAGTTAGTAATGAAAGTAACCCTGGAGTTTCTGGTATTTCAATTGAGCCTTCCACTAATTGCAAAATCACTGCAAATGTTTATAACAATAATTAAATTATTGTAGGAATAAGTACTTATTTGCTACTTTGTTTATTAAATCATTTACTGTTAGTCAGGGAGACATTTCTGAAAAAGGCTCTCTAAATCAAGTCTAACGGCGTTTTGTGCTACAAACTGGCTACAGGCGGTTTTAGACTAATTTCGACCCCGCTGAAAACGATGCGCCATGTTGCCAGACCTGATTTTGGCATTTAACCCCTTCAATCCAAGAGGGCGATTGAAATTGCCGCTTTTCGGTTATTTCGAGCCCCCAAGGTAGGTACGTCATTGAACATTTTGGGTATACTTTACGGGTAGAAATAGAATAACATCTAGTACACACGACGACACCGTTTAGGCACACTTTCGTATAAATAATAGGGGCCTAAATGCAAACATGTCGCTTAAAAACGTCAAAAATGCAAAAATGCGTCATGTTTCATCTTGTTTTCTTTTTGATCTGTTTTCAACGCCCGATATTTATTTCTATGGTAAACTTAACATTTAAGTATGTACCTAGACACCTCCAACAGCGCCATATGCCTGGTGCCTAAATACCAATAACTCTTGGCTTGGCAGTCGAAACTGTTTAGAATATTGAACACTAATATTATGCAAAATGATATTATGCAAACTGTAAAACGGTTTAACGAATGAGAAAGTTGCAGTTTAACTTTGTGACTTCCTCCATATCAGGGAAAACAATAATATTAAAAGTCATCGTCCGGGCCGTTACCTATCGCTTTTAATGTCAGATAAAATAATGTTACTTTCGCTGCCATTGTAGTAATTTGCACTACAACCGCACCTCTGATTGCATGGAAGAGGTTCTCCATCTTCGTCAAGTGTCCACCGACACTTGTAGGGTCTTGTTTTGCAGCCTCCCCTGCAGCCACAAGACACGAAGAGAACGCACGCACGAGAATGGATTCAAGTGACATCAAAATTGGCTTCATTGCATCATTCTGGATTCGCCATCCACACTCCGTTGCAGAAGTAAGGCGCCGCGAATCTTCACAGGCGGTGTTCAAATAACTGACTAAAAATAAGTAGCAATTTCACCCTTTCCGTGGGTCACGTCATCAATCTTTGTCAAAGCATCGTTTCCTCCAAACAGCTGGGATAAAAACGGACCATGGCAACTGCCTCGCTAATGCTGGTCTCAGGTCTGGCGTTAAGAGGTACCATTTGTACTGTATCTTACAGATTTCAAGTAACTCAGTGCAACGTGAACAAGCTCCGAAAAAAGAGAGTATATGGTGGCGGGTAAAACGCAAAAATCATTTCCATAAAGATTTTCATTTTGCATAATATTAGTGTTCAATATTCTAAACAGTTCCGACTGCCAAAAGTTACGTTTTAAACAAATCAAAGAAAACTTGGGAAGTATGTTTTCATATATTTTTACTTACCCATATTGCCCGCATATTACGCCGCCAAAAAACCAACTTGGCTTCTACGACAAAAAAACGACTTTTTCCCTGTTTTTGGACTTTCCAGGCGCCATATTGGTATTTAGGCTCCTGGCATATGGCGCTGCGGGAGATCCCCACATATTAGAAGAAATATTGGATGCCGGCACCAGGCCAGCAAGAAAAAAAAGGACGAAAAGTGACGAATTTTGCATTTTTAACGTTTTTAAGCGTCATTTTGGCACTTAATATGCATACCAAAGTGTACTTAAACGGTGTCGTCGGGTGTACCAGATGTTATTCTACGCGTAAAGTACCCAAAACGTTCAGCGGCGTGCCTTAGGGGATCGAAATAAGAATAACCGAAAAACGGCAATTTCGGCCGCCATCTTGGATTTGGGGGCTTAAATACCAAAATGGGGTTTGGCAACAGGCCGCATCGTTTTCAGCGGGGTCGAATTAGTCTAGGACCGCCTGTTGCCAGTTTGTATCACAAAACGCCGTTAGACATCACTTTTCAGAAATGTCTCCGTGACTATGTTGTGAATTGCCATTGGTTACCCTTTTTCTTTTCAATTACAAGATTTATACAAAGACGAGTACATTAAAAGCACAACACACGTATGATGGCGATGTCCTTGACCATATTTTAGTTACAATTAGCAGTCCATGTACTATATGGTCTAAGTTTAAGGGTTAGACCAAAGAGTACCGTTACTCTTTGGTTAGACTTAGTTAACTAGATGTGCAAAACTTATAATAGATGGCAACACGTGGATCAAGTGAAATTTTTAAAGCTTATTTTTTCTTTTGTAGTACAGGGAACGATGTAAAGGGTATTTATATTTTCTTTTTTACTTTTCCATCATATTACTTATTAGTTTATGATCCGCACTAAATAGATAATTTTGTTGAATTTTTAGGCACTAGTGCGCGAAAGTAGATAGTCAATTGTAAAATTGACGTTCCCGTCGTTCATGTTTATTGGGAAAACACGATTTAGAATGAAGGAGTGCAAAAAAGGTTTCTTGTAGATTCTTGCTCCCCGTGTTAACTTAGAGGGTTTATAATGACACCTATCGAAAGAAGATTTTTTTCCTCGTCTAATGATATACGAATTAGTTCATTTTCAGGTGTATTTCTCACTATTTTATCAAAAATTCGGCAATAAATCCACTTACCAAAATCATGTTAAGCCATGACTAGTAAGACAAAAAGCAGATTCAAACGTCGAAATCAATATCAGTTTATGACAACTGGCATTAATTTTTTTGTAAAATGTGGTTCACTGAGGAAAAAGTATTTATATAATAAACAACGTTTACAGCGGAAATATTTACTCTAATAGTACGAGATATTTGTTTTCCGTGCATTTTAATGAGCCGAATGAGCGTGTTAGTGGGTTCATATGTAATCACCACTAAACAAAAATAAAAAAAGAAACGAATCTAACTTTTCTTTATTGTACGGAATAAATTGCCAATGTTTATCTGGCGAAAGCAACGGTGTTCTCCCCTTAAAACTATACCGCTGATGGTTTTCATCCCGGCAAAAGGAATGACAAAAAATTGTCCGGCACCTGCTTTGTCGGGGTGGCGTGATTTGTATTAATTACATGTCAAAGTCATTGGTCACGCCCGACCAGCTGGTCGAGGGTTGTTAGTTCTGTGGGTTAATGTCGCCACAAGCGTCCCATTCCGATTTCCGTCTGTGTGTGAAAACCTATCTCATTCTTTAGGAAATTCCATGGCTTAACATGATTTTGCTAATTGGATTTACTTATTGCCGAATTTTGGATAAAATAATGAGAAATACACCTAAAAATAAACTAATTCGTATATCGGTATATCATTAGATGAAAAAAAAAACCTTCTTTTGATTGGTGTCATTATAAACCCTTTAATAGTTAACATGGGGATCAACGATCTGCAAAAACGTTTTTCCCATGTTAATTGCCTATGTTCGGTTTTAAAATATTCACCCGGTATACTATAATAAAGGAAAATGCTAAAAATAAAATATCTGGACCAGAGTTGTGCACAATTGATACTTTCCTACGTTGCTACGTTTTTTGTTACGAACATCGAAGATTAAAACGAGTAATTCGTATCTCCTGTGTTCTGTGCGTTCAAAATAAATCTGAAAACTTATAGATTTTTTTCTTGGGGCCAAAAATATTGCTGTAGAATTTTTTTGGAATTTTTAATAAAGAAAATTACTCGGAAAATTATATTCTTTATTCTCACGTTGGAGAACATATTTGATTTTATGGTCTCCTTTTCCACTCATTCAGTATGTAGCCTGTTAAATGAACCATAGGAAAGCATTATTAGAGGCTTAGTTCGAATTTTAGGTAAACAATTAATGTCACTATACAGGGTGTTACACGACCGTTCGAAAAAAAAAAATCGGGTTGTAGAGGGCATCAAAACAAGCACTTTTTCCAAATAAACCGAGGTCCAACGTGTTTCGTTTGGGAGCCACCCCCCAAAGAGTGTTGAAATCTGCATTTCTTCTTTAATTTTTTTCTCAGCAACCAATAAGAGTTACAAAGTCGGGTGCATGTCTTTGAATAGGTTTTTGGGTATGCTCTTTCCGATTTTGCAATTTTTTTTTCAAAATTCCTACCCCTAAAGGGCGCACCCCTAAACTAGGGTGCAAAAAAAATTCTGATTTCGACGAAATTTGGTATCTGGGGTTTTTTTAACATGAAAATCACGAATCTGAAATTAGTTTTTGAAAATTCGAAAAAAAAAAAGTTCCACTGCAATTCTTGGCGGGACAACGAAAATAGAGATAATTCCACGAAATTTGTTGTGTACATACTAAACGAGTTAAGGAACAAAACTGTCGAACAGTTTTTTAAAATAACTTTTCAAACAAAGTTATACTCATTTGATGTTGGTCCTTCGGGTCGCAAAGTTGTCCAAGCCACAGTAAGCCATAATTTCGCATGTGTTGGTTGAACAAGTCGCCCAAAAACAAAAGATTAACGGTTTGAGTCGAATATTTGTTTATTTGGGAATTAATTCGGTCATTAAATGATTAAAAAATTCGATGTATCCGATTTAAAACACCTACCAAGGTATCTTTAAAGCGCTTGTGATCGATGTTTATAATACTAAATAAGTAGTGGAAATTTGTCCCTTAAAAGGAGAGTGTCTTTGGAAGATTATTTTTTCAACCTAAGATTCCATGAAAATTTTTGATCGCATAGTGAAAAAGTATCATACGCGAAAAGTGATTTGACTTTTTCCCCTACCTTATTTTAGTAATAAATAATCGATCAGCGGCTTTAAGATACGCTTGGTAGGTGTTTTAATCGATACATCGAATTTTTAATCATTTAATGACCGAATTAATTCCAAAAACAAAATATCGATCAAACCGTTAATCCTTTTGTTTTTGGCGACATTTGTCAACCAACACAATGCCCGAAATTATGGCTTACTAGTAGCTTGCGGACACTTTCGCGACCGAAGGACCAACATTCCAAATGAGTATAACTTTTGTTTTGAAAAGTTATTTTTTTTTAAAAAACTCTTCGACAGCTTTGCTTCCTTAACTCGCTTTTAGTAGGCTACACACAAATTTCGTGGATTATCTCTATTTTCTTGTCCCGCAAGAAAAAAATTGCAGTGGAACTTTTTTTTTCGAATTTTCAAAAACTAATTTCAGATTCGTTATTTTCATGTTAAAAAACCCCCAGATACCAAATTTCGTCGAAATCAGAATTTTTTTTTGCACCCTAGTTTAGGGGTGCGCCCTTTAGGGGTAGGAATTTTGAAAAAAAAATTGCAAAATCGGAAAGAGCATACCCAAAACCCTATTCAAAGACATGCCACCCGACTTTGTAACTCTTATGGTTGCTGAGAAAAAAATTAAAGAAGAAATGCAGATTTCAACACTCTTTGGGGGGGGGCTCCCAAACGAAACACGTTGGACCCTCGGTTTATTTGGAAAAAGTGCTTGTTTTGATGCCCTCTACAACCCGATTTTTTTTTTCGAACGGTCGTGTAACACCCTGTATAAATTGATCACGCATACAAAACTAGTTCTAATCGAAGTGCGAATATCATAAGTTGGTTTATAATTGTTAATGTTTTATTTTGTTAATATGTACCTACTAAGATATTTATGTTTAATGCTTTAAAATAAATATTTTCTTGAACAATTAAAATAATGTAGTACGAGCTGTTTTATGTCCATCAAGGCATAATAAGTGATTAAAATTAGAAATTTTGTAGGGCACGACCTGTTTAAGGTGGAAAAAGATACTGGTGAAGTTATTATCGGACCTATAGACAGAGATGATGAAAAACAAGAAATATTTAATTTCACTATAAGAGCTTACGAAAAAGACGATGCAACATCATACGTGGAACAAAGCGTTACAGTGAATGTACAAGATAAAAACGATCATTATCCGAATATTACTGTTACAAAAGATTCCGTTTCTATTAATGAAAGTTCTATATCTACTCTGGATACACAAATAGAAATAAACGATCTAGATCTGGTAAGTACATTGCTCAGAAAACTGCATTCTTGTTTCTCAGAAAGTAGTTAGCCAATTGTAATAGCCCTAATTAATTCAGCTGTTATTTCTTTATCATATCGCAAGTCGCGAAGAGAAGAATCTAGTCAATGAAGTTACAGTGAGTTTTTTTTAAATGCGAACATAGGAGTTTGCATGCAATGTTTTCCCTATGTTCGATTTTAAACAAAAACACATCAATCTATGAGGTGTGCGCGGTTCACATTCCCAAATCGCGCAACTTGTGTGACTATGAACAGCAACTCTAATAGTCTTTATGATGAAGAGCACTCGGTAAGATTTTTTTAAAGAAGTCATGTGAGGCCATGGCAACTTTAGGATACATTTTTCTTAAATTTACGATAACTTGACCTCACAGGCCACGCACTGACACCACAACTCATTGTAAACCAACCTTCAATTATTTGTAGGTCATGTACACCTGGTATTCTACTAATTTGATCTATTCAATACATAAATGAAGAAAATAAGAAAGTAAATAACGAAAACAATTACAATAAATGTTCGAAGTGTCCTCCTTGACATTCTAAGCAATAACCTAACCGATTTCGTAATTAAACTGGATGGCGGTATTTTTAAAAATGTGACAGCTGTCAATTCTATCTACTACTCATTTGAACTACTCAATAGATTGATGTGTTTTTTTTTAATCGAACATAGGGAAATTACGTACAGTACGACACATACAGTGAGTTTTTTTTAAAATGCGAACATTGGAGTTTGCATGCAATGTAATTTCCCTATGTTCGATTTAAAAAAAAACACATCAATCTATGCGGTGTGCGCGGTTCACATTCCCACCAGCAAAACGCGCAACTTGTGTGACTATGAACAGCAGCTTTATAGTCTTGATGATGAAGAGCCCTCGGTAAGATTTTTTTAAAGAAGCCATGTGAGGCCATAGCAACTTTCAGATACATTTTTCTTAAACTTACAATAACTTGACCTCACAGGGTACGCGCTGATACCACAACTCATTGTGAACCAACCTTCAATTATTTGTAGGTCACGGGCACCTGGTAATCTGGCATTCTACTAATTTGATCTATTCAATACATAAATGAAGAAAATAAGAAAATAAATAACGAAAACCACTACAATAAATGTTCGAAGTGTCATTTTAAGCAATAACTTAACCGATTTCGTAATTAAATTGGACGGCGGTATTTTTAAAAATGTGACAGCTGTTAATTGTATCTACTACTCATTTGAACTACTCAATAGATTGATGTGTTTTTTTTAAAAATCGAACATAGGGAAATTACATTGCATGCAAACTCCTATGTTCGCATTTAAAAAAATTCACTGTATGTTGCGTTGCTCATTTTTGTATAATAAATGATAAATAGACCACACATTTGATTCCATTACCTCAAAAATGTTTACAATGTAAATTAATTTTAGGGGAAGCATGCCACTTACAAGGTTTCACTGACGCCAACTAAATTTAGTGATGCTTTTCGAATTGTACCGCCTACGGGTTATCAAAAGGCATCCTTCTTTATTTCAGTTGTAAATAGTGAGCCACTTGATTACGAAGACCCGGAATGGAGGAAATTCGATTTAGAGGTTAGTGGAAATTATTAAAACACAAGTAAAGTTTAATTTCAATTTTGCGCTTGCGAATACACACTAAACAATACATACGTGCCTTTACACATTTTTTTGAGTTTTTGACCCAGCGGCAAAGAGACGGGATATGACGATGTGTTAAGATGTCGAGACTTCTCACCTTTTATTTGTGAATATCGGAATATTCTATTCTGACACTCCGCATTTAGGTATACTGTCCACTCAATTGACACCTTGAAGGAAAATCATGGCTAACAACAATGACTTGACCCCTAAACAAATCTGAAATTTATTGCGTTTTGTAGATACAATTATGCGTTTTATACTTCCGCTTCTGGAAATCGCGTTATTTACCAAAACTGCAGAAAAAGTAAACAAAGAAAAACATTTTTTTCTATTTCGGTGTCACAATGATGATTTTCGCCCGAAAACAGTTGTATAAAGACAGTGATTATAGTCGTTTTTTTTGGTAACTCATCTCTTAAGTTGGCAGTTACTAGTTAGTACAAGTAGGTACTTCGTTGGGTACTTCCATGTTTGAACTTCAAAATGTCAGTCTTACTACGCTGCCAACCTAAAACTTAACGGCATAAAAAGTGTTCCCAACATAAAACATGTTAGTTCTAATATTCCCTATAGTTTCTGATAATTATTTTTTTAATTAAATTAAAGCACCGAAATAGAAAAAATAGTATGAAAAACGCGTGTTACAATGCTTTATTGTAATACTCCTATCTTGCGGACACTCGTGGCTACCTACGCTTCGCGTCGCCACTCGTGCCACAAGATAGTCGTATTACAATAGGTCGCATTGTAACACTTGTCTTTCAATATACTATTGTATCCTTTAGTCCCAAATCATTCGTGATACAATTGTACGAACGACAAAGAAGTTTCTCGCGTGGCGAATTTTGCCCTGCGCGGATAATTAATGCGCGATCTTGTAGGGCTTGTTAAATCTACATTAATACCAGATAGGGCATTATATACGCATAATTGGAGGCGCATATCATTCTAGTTTAAGATACCGAAAGAACTATAATGATATCGTTCCTAGAAAAAGAAATATGATGGTGTAAAGATAGAACACGGATTTACTATCGTCGTTTTATCTCCAAAGACTTTAAACCTTAAAATTAATTATTTCCAGTATTTCTAAAAATTAACAAACACTATAATTTAACTGAGTAGATATACAATGCAGATCCTGGCTCACTTCAAGGTCGCTCGCCACCTGGTGGTGACCTTAGAAAGTGAGTTAGTCACGCGGCCGTGACTTTGGGAAGTAGGTCAAGGTGAAAGTTAAGTGTCATCCCATTAATTTCCGCGGTCATCCGAGGTCATTTACCCATTAATTTTCAAGGTCATCCGAGGCCATCGACTCCATTGAATTTCAAGGTCATCCGAGGTCATTGATTCCATTAATTTTCATGGTCATCCGAGGGCATTGGCCCCTTTAATTTTTAAGGTCATTCGAAGTCGTTGACCTCATTAATTCTCAAGGTCATCCGATGCCTCAAATTACATTTCCAATGTCGTCAGAGATCATTGACTCCATAAATGTTCAAGGTCATCCGAGGACATTGACCTCGCTTTTTTGTTAACAAATTACATTTTCAAGGACATCCGTAGTAATTGGCCCCCATAAAATATTAAGACCATACGATGTCGTTGGCCCCGTTTTGTTGTGATATCAAATTACATTTTCAAGGTTATCCGAGGTCATTGCCCCAATAAATTTTCAATTTCATTCGAGGGCATTGGCCCCATTGTATGTAGTGTCAAATTACCCGTTTAATGTGGTGTCAGATTTTTAAGGTCACAGGGCAATACCCTCTTTTTGTGGTGGGCAATTACATTCTCCAGGTAACCCATGGTCAATGAACCCATTTTTTTGTATATCAAATAGCATTTTCA
>NW_022170403.1:5159882-5235047 GCF_008802855.1 Photinus pyralis
TATGGCGTCTTATTAAAACACAACTAATCTCCTTGTGCCTTGTGCTTGTCCTTGTGACAATGACCACGTTTGGCAAGCATGTACCTACTCTATGTCCATAAGCATTAAGCACCATACTGCATCTGGAGGTGCGAATTTAAAAGATAATCAAGTCACATTGCAAAACTGAATCTGAAAATGCAAATAACAACAATTAAATTAGATAATTTTTATAGTTGCCTACCCCTTTTATCAAAAATAAACTCATAAAGAGCGTTTAAAAAAGCGGCAGAGCACCTCGGGTGACCCCACGGAGTCATTGGATTTGACCCATTTTCAATTGTATTGTTATATTGTATGTATCGTATATACACTGAGTTTTTTTTAAATGCGAACATAGGAGTTTGCATGCAATGTAATTTCCCTATGTTCGATTTAAAAAAAAACACATCAATCTATGAGGTGTGCGCGGTTTACATTCCCAAATCGCGCAACTTGTGTGATTATGAACAGCAACTGATAGTCTTTATGATGAAGAGCACTCGGTAAGATTTTTTTAAATAAGCCATGTGAGCCCATAGCAACTTTAGGATACATTTTTCTTAAACTTACGAAAACTTGACTTCACATGGCACGCGCTGACATCACAATTCATTGTGAACCAACCTTCAATTATTTGTAGGTCATGTGCACCTGCTATTCTACTAATTTGATCTATTCAATACATAAATGAAGAAAATAAGAAAATAAATAACGCAAACAATTACAATAAATGTTCGAAGTGTCCTCTTTGACATTCTAAGCAATAACCTAACCGATTTCGTAATTAAATTGGACGGCGGTATTTTTAAAAATGTGACAGCTGTCAATTGTATCTACTACTCATTTGAACTACTCAATACATTGATGTGTTTTTAGCGCATTTTTGCAAAAATTTTTTTTTGTAAAAAGTAGCTTTTAATCTCACTTTGGCTGGCTGGCTGGCTGGCTGGCTGGCTGGCTGGATGGCAGTAAATGCGCGCCCGTAGAAAAACGCTTGTAAAAAGACAAGGAGTGTACATGTAACTATCGGGGCCGTGTAATTAAGAACGTTAGGGATGGGGCTACAAGATTTGGAGTCGACGACATCTGGACGCCATCCCCGAGCGTATTATACTAACCTGCAGATTTTTCAGTTTTTATCTATCTTCTTCTACCGTTTTTCTCCGATTGTTTTCAAATTGGTGTCGTCGGGAAGATCTTGTCAACGCGCACAACTCCTGCGTGGCGGAATTTTGTTTTTGTTTCCTAGGGGCGAAATAAACCACCTTTTGCGCGGCGCGCTTCGAGGGGTAGTTGACTTTGGAAACCCCAAAAGTTTCTTACAGCGCGAATCGCGGTCTCTCTTTCTCGTGTCACTAATAGAAGGTCGAGGTATGTGAAGTACCCAAAAGTTGAATACGATTTTATGCCGGGATTTTAGCGAAATCTACCAAAATGGGAATTACGAATGAACGGGACGTCGGAACTGTGTATCGACAAAGGGAATGTGGTAACCCCCGACGAGATCTTACTGATGGTGGAGTCAAAACTTAAAACGCGAATTGCGAGTGCACGGTAAGTGAGAAAATGGTACCGACAAAGTGAACGTGGTAGCTTTCGGCAAGATCTTATTGATGGTGGAGTCAATATTGGCTAATAAAACACTGATCTGCCACACAAAAATGCGCTGAAGTCCCTTCGATCTCACACGAGGACTTTGATAATTTTTTTTTAAATCGAACATAGGGAAATTACATTGTATGCAAACTCCTATGTTCGCATTTAAAAAAATTCCCTGTATGTTAACTGTGCAAAGTTTGAACCGAATAGCTTCAAGAGTTTGCCCGAGGCAGAGAGGCGTGACCGTACGGGGTCATTGGAATTGACCAATTGGCCATTTTCAATAGGCTTATTACATGTGGCATGTAGGTCAACTGTGCAAAGTTTGAACCAAATCGGTCCAAGCGTTTGACAGTTATCGTGTTCACGGACAGACGAACACCATCGACTCCCCTATAAAGCTTGCATCGCTTTGCTCTGCCGCTTAATAAATAGCAAACTATTAGACATCTGCTTTTGCTCTGGGTTTTTTAAAATATGACGAGGACTTTTTATTGATCAACACGTACCAGCAAGATCCCTACTGATGCTTCAAATTTTAATTGTCCAATTTGTGTATTTCAGGTTACTCAGTAATCCTGAGATCTTTGCGAAAATTAAGTCGCCTTTACAGGATGCTGGCATTGAACTTTTAAACACGAATAATCCAACACAACCTGAAGACTCTGAAGGAAAGTATAAGGCTTGGCTAATAGCAGTTTCAGTTGTATTGGGAACCCTATGTATCGTTTTGATTATCGCTTTCATCATAAAAACCAGAAGGTAGGTACATTTAGTCCAGTCCAATCATTTGATAATTGATATTAACACAAAATGAAAGTAAACGAGGTGTGCATAATCTTATCTTCAATATAAACCTACAATTAATTATACAGTTAACCATTTTATAATTAATTGAAATATTCGATAATAAAAACGTCAAAGGATGATAATGGACGACGTTAGTAAGTTGGTCAACTACATTTCATAGAGATAGAGTTGCGGTTTTTTAAACCGATTATGTGTTTTAGTTTATTGAAACGATTGAATAAACTGTCCTGCCCAAAGTTCGGTTCTCAAGAATCTGGTTTGAATAGAATAGGTTTGGCAGCACCCACAACAAATAAAAATACGACAGAAGGATCGAATCCAGTTTTTAGAGATGGTGAAAAAGCTCAGGAAATTGATCGGGATCGTTACAGGTTTGTCTTTATACAGCATTTGTATTTACTAATGAAATTTTTAGTATGGGAAGTGGCGATTCAGATTTAATTGGAATTGAAGATAATCCTAACTTTGACTACAAATCAGATTTAAAAACTACAGTAAGCATTCTAAACATACTTACAAAAACTTTATAAGTAACAGTTGTCTATGATGAAATGGATTAACATACAGTCTCTAGATTAAAATAATGATTCCTCAACAATTTATACTTTTTCAATTATATATGATCCAGTTGACCTGTGACGGTTGACATTTTTTTTATACCAAAAAAATCATGCCACTGATGCCAATGAGAAAATATGGCATGACTAAAATCATATCTGCTATGTATGAACACATAAGCAAATAAATTAATTATTATTGTACCCTAGAAGTCGGATATTACGATGCCTACCATACAAACCTTTCAACTGCATGTAACAAACCTCGTCATCAATGGCAACTTTTTACTTCGAACATTTGTTATCAAGTGTGCGTCTTTACAATTGTATATGTATTTTTTCTACAGTTTATAAATCCAGCATCCAAGAAGTGAACACGCCTTATATCGTCATATGTCTACATTTATTTCTAAATAGGTAACTTGTATATAAATAGGCTTAGTCTCACAATGAATAACATTTTTACATTGTTTATGTTTATGCCAAGTCTCAGGAGTTACGACATTTAAAACTGACTAATGGTGGGTTTATATAAGATTATCATTAGTTCACTATCAAAACCCGAAATAGCCAATAGAAACTGAGGTTTATTGCGCGTTGCTAACCAACGAAACCATCCTGAGCTTAGTGAACTAATGATAATGATTATTATAAACCCACCATTACTCTTACAATGTCTCAAGGTGATTCAATATAACTTTAATGTTTGTTTAATTTTAAATAAATGTAATTTAAAAATTTAATCGAGTTTTTTATTATTTCTCATTTCTATTATTTACTAAAGTGCTGTTATTTGTTCAGTGGGTGCAATTATAATCTCTATATGTCAAAATCAAAAATTGTGCAGAAAATTGCAGAAAACTTCTATTCAAAAGCGAAAAAACGCGCGGCGATCTAACGCGATGGAGAGCAACCGCTGCATGCACAATTTGCACACCATTTCGCCCCATGTCTCGGAAGAAAACGCGCAATGACAACAACTAATTCAATTCTCTTAGCTTTTCTTTCGAAAAATTCTCTTAAGATTTATATCTAAAAATATGTGTACCTACCGACCAAATTCGGTTCCAATCCGTTCAGCCGGAAATCAGAATACAGACAGGCAGACCGCCATATATCGTATGTCGGTAAGAAATAAGAACCTTTTAATCTTTCATATAATACAAATAAACCGATACAACGAAATATTCTCAGTATTACAATCACTTTTAACGCCAATTTATTTTATGTTATAGCAATGACATTTCATAGGTTTAAATGAGTAGGCTAATGTAAAACTGTGTAAAACAACATTTTTAAACATGATATAAATAAAACAAGATATGCTAGATTGCCGTTCCAAATTCGTCCAGTTCGCGCATGACGTCACGCGGTGATAAAATTTGAATTTAAAGCCGGATTTTTTTCTTAATTCTGCTACAAATACTATAATTTCTTAATTATAATGGTTTAGGGGAAAAAGAGAGTTGAAATTATAAAACCTAAACGCAAAATATGCCGAAAAATATTAAGAGATCGTTAAAGACCAGCTTTAAAAATGCTATAAGCTATAATTAAGCGCACCATAAAAAGAGGAAATGCAGGCGTTTTTCATAATATGGTAAGATACCTACTTATGCTAAAGTATCTAAACATTGTGGAGTAGATATTAAAAACGAAATGATTAATATAAAATATTGAATTATGTAGGTACACAAATTATAATTTACTAGTTTCAAAAACGCATTCGATAAGATGAAAATATATTGAATTATTGTTCTTTATTGGTAGATACATTGGTAATATAGAATTTAAAAAGTAAATCGGACATCAGGAAGTGTAAAGGAGTAGGTACAAAAAAAGACATGTTTGTTATTAGAATAGTCTCAAGTTATTTACAAAATATTAAATAAACAAGTACACATAACATATTAAATTAGTAATCTCGTGAACACTGAGATATGAGATGGAGTCAAACACTATTATTTACTACCTTCTTTAATATTCCAGGCATTAATGGAATTTTTTACACCATGCTCTAAGCGTTGACACTGCTGGCAAAGGGTATCCTTTTTCCCATAACAACCTATAGGCTCTTGTACCAGCTGAATGAATGATAATAGCTTTAGAAATATCTTCAATTGTCCATATTACTCGCTTATAAGGATGTTTTAATTTACTACCATCACCAACACTCCTATAATTAAACAAAACCTTGAAATATAGCTAATAATACTTTAGGTTAGATTTGCTTCTGAAAACGTCTCTAAACCAATTTCAAATACACCAAAACAAGAAACTTACCTGGTTTGTAGGAGAGTCGCAACTAATTTTGACCTATTTCTTTTGTTAATGCAACTGGTTCGGGCCGATTCCTCTTTCAGATCCTTTGAGTTTCCCAGTGGCAAATTGAAAAATGGTACGGCGTCTGGTTTCAACAGTCGACGATTTCGGGCGTTATAGCACAGTAGTTAAAACCGCAAATTTCGTTCATAAGACGACTCGTCAAAATGTTTCGAACATACTCTGGTAGTTTTCACATTAATATGACCTGGCCGGTTACAAGCTAACACCCAACGCTTTTGAATATTTTGATCATTCGGGAACCGGAAAAACATTAGATTGCTTGAAAACTGTTTTGATCCATTAGCTGTGGTACATTCAACCACGGAACACCTCATTTTGTTGAAAACTAATTCACAAATTCCAAAAAAGCACCAAAATCTACACTGACAGATAATTATATTTAATTTGAAATTCACCACGTGACGTCACACACGTGATTCATAACTCCTCCCACATGCGCAATATCATATCTTATATTTATTGTATCATGATTTTTAAATACATCTACTTTTCAGATTTCCTTTAGACAGTGAATGGTGAGATAGATGGGTTTCGTTTATAAAAAGTGATGAATCTATCTGGAGTAAAATGTATGTAAGTTCAGTACTCTCCGCCAAAAAATTAAATATATTAAATGTGTGTACGCCACTGCGCGTATGAATGTCCGCCATATTGGTAGCCTAATAGGATCCTAGGTAATATAATAGGTACATAAACTGTGAGCTGCCTAAGTATCTTTCTTCTGTATTAAAACCATCAAGGCGAAACACAGGAGAGAGGTTTTCCTCTACCATTTTTCAAGAGAAACAAGACGCCATTAAAACTTGAATCGGTCCACCGATTGACTTTTAAACAACGTTGCCAAACTTCTCGGCATGGCTTGTAATTATAGACGGCTGTGGTTTTACTTTACCGTAAATGTCAATTAATTGTCAAAGTCGGTCATAATTGGGCGCGTTCATAAGACACGACTATTGTGGAACAGTTATCGATACGTCTTATAATTACGTCGCTACTTTTACGCTCTTTACGGAGCAGTCGGCCATTTTTAGTACCGCTATATATGTCAAAGTAAGGAACGTGACATAAGACTGTATCATGACATAAGACCCCAACTGTTTCCGATACGATCGTAGCGGTACCTATCTGTTGTGTCTTATGAACGAGCCCATTAGAAGCTTAATTAGAACCCTTAACAAGCGTATGTTTTATGTATGTAACCTTCCTTCCTTATGCCCGTTTGCACCGACAAATTTAAGCGGAACTTAGCTTAAGCGTCCCTTAAAATCCATGGCAACGATTATTGAGACAATGGTTGCCATGGATTTTAAGGGACGCTTAAGCTAAGCTCCGCTTAAATTTGTCGGTGCAAACGGGCATTAGTCTTTTATTTCAATGATTCCAAGTGCCTATGTATCAAATTTCATTTAAATGCTTCCATAAATAAAAAGTTGACACTGCGCATACGCAAAACCAAATTCTGAAACTGGCGTTTGATTTTCCTTTATTCCAAGTGCCTATGTATCAACATCATAAATAACAATGGAGCGCAAATACGACCCAATCAACGTAGACATCTCCAAAAAAGTCGAGACTGCACTGATGGACTAAAGAATGCTCACCTGGACCGGACGACATCCCAATTGCGATGTTGAAGAACTTACCGGCTAACGCAAAAGAGCATATGAGACAGATATTTAACGTTATGAGAACCCAAAACAAATTCCCCATGAGGTGGTCAGAATCTATAATAATCCCAATACCAAAACCCAACAAAAACAAACTTAATCCAGAATCACACCGACCAATATCTCTGACATGTGCATTGGAAAAAATTCTGAACCAAAAACTAACCTGGAAAAAACAAAATGTGTGATGTTTTCTAAAAGGCAAAATATTAATACACCACAGCTAAATTTTCAAGGGCATAGCTTGAATTTTGTCGAGACCACTAAGTTCTTAGGTATGACTTTTGACAAGCAACTAAATTGAAAGTCTCACAAAAAGCAAATAATAAGAGGATGCCAGCCAGGCCTAAACCTTCTAAACACGTTAAGCCATAGCAACTGGGGAGCAGATACTGCTAAACCCAATTCACAACACGGCCATTATAACAATCATTGGAATTTTTCATACCAGCCCAATACAAAGCTTACTTATTATGCGAATCAGGAGAGCCATCTCTTGAAAGGAGAAAAAAAAATTAGAAATGAGCCCTCCGATGGTCGAGGAAGTTAGGGCTCAAAAGAAGGGGAGAAATACGACAATTAAAGGAAGCATAACATATTTAATTTCGCCTGGGACGTAAAAAAACAAACTATAGGTATAACAAAATTGTGACAAAAAAAAATGATAATAAAAGCAAACTGTTTGCGTTAGGGTTTTTTTTTGAGGGGAAAACAATAATCTAGGGGAGGAAGAAGGGATGGGGGCTAGGTAGGAATTATGGTATAAAGGGTAACACTCAATGAAAATATAGATAATTACCAAACTACTAAGATACTGGGTTACTGCTTATTGTGAGATCTCACATTACATACGGGCAGTGGGGTTACCTTTCTTGATTTTTAATTTATTTATGTATTTATTTACTTGGAGTGATTGGGGGGGGGGGCGAAGCAAAAGGGGAAATATAACAAACAATTTGCGAACTCAATACAATACTTGCAGTTTCTATTCGCGGAGTCCAGCAGGCGACGTTAAGGGTAGTTATATAGAGAAAAGGGGACGGTAAAGAGCAAGGGGAAAATAGGATTAAGAATAGAGGAACGAAACTTAAGCGGTAGGGGAAATACTGAATAGAAAAGGAACAATGAATTAGGGGAACGGAAACGGGGTAAACGGCGTCTTCGTGTCTTCAGATCCGGCTGATGGTGTCGTTTAGGGGCTGCTTACATGAAGGTAGTAGGTAGACGCCGTACAGTAATTAAATTACAGAAAAGAAGGCCCTAAAAGGGGAACGAAAGATAATGACACGCAAAACGACAAACAAACCAAAAAAAAATACTCACAAGGTGGTGGAGGCCTTAAGGAAGAGTCATCCGGTGTGCGACGAACTACAGGGAGTTAAATACAATTCTACAAAAAAAAATACAGGATGTACAACAAAAATTACACAAGGGGGTACTTACAAACGATGAAACGGAAACGCACACCGAAAGATTGTAATCGTAGACCAATACGGCGTGTTTTACGAGATCGCTAAATCCCCAAAATATGGGCGGCTCGATAGTCGATATAATAAAAACTTCTCCGAGCTTCTGGAGATCTCAATAAAAAGAGGCTAAATCCCAATTAAGCTTGGATAAAAAATTTGGAAAACTTTTGCACCTCATGCACGCACAGCAAAAACGATAAGTATTAGAATGGCCTCCGGAAATAATAAAAAGGAAGACGATCACGCAATCAAGGACGAAATTTGGGGAAAAATCAAAAAGTAACGGACACTAAGCGGAAATAACAAAAAGGCGGGAAAATAAACGTAAAGCGGGAAAAAAATTAATACAATACACAAACGATAGAGGACGCTACAGAGGAAACCAAAGAAGCGACACAGAACGTAGAAAGCAGGTGAAAGATAAATGAGCAGAAAATCATAAGGAAAAGATTAAAGAGCCAAAAGAAATAGGACGAGGGTAAAAACGGCATCACAGATACAAAAAAAATATACGGCGAATTCCAAACGTAACTTACAGTCCTAAAAGAAATAAAATGAATTCTATACAATGGTACGCCACTGGTATACAACCACCAACGAAACCCAAACAAAAATCCCTAATTCTAAAAATATAAATCCTAACCTAAAATAAAATCAAAATAAAACTTATAAAGGGGTTAAACGAAGGCGACAAATAACGACAAACTGAACGAAAAAAAAGGAACGTAACAAACCGAAAGGTGGATGCAGGTTTAAATTTAAAAAAGAATTTCATTTAAATACTTTCATAAATAAAAAAGTTTGCAACTCGGTTTATAAATGGTCGAGATGCGAAAAGGGCACTGTGAATTTTGAATCGATTCGACTCAACTTTTGGTATTGCGTATTATATGGCTAAAGCTATGCCCATATTGAATTTCATGCAATTCAGTTCATAAGTAACGGAGATGTCAAAGCGATCGGACATTTCTAAACAAAGTTATCGTTCACACGGACAGATAGAGGAACTGACGGACAGACCAACAGACAGACAGCAATACAAAATTATAAACGATCTCTAGGATCGTTAATAAACGACACACAAGTGTAAAAGTATGGAACATGTAAAAAAAAGGTTTTTTGGTTATTTTACAATAACTTTTTTCTATTTCGGTGTCACAATGATGATTTTGTACAACTGTTTTCGGCGAAAACAGTTGCACAAAGACAGTGATTATAGTCGTTTTTTTTTGGTAACTCATCTCTTAAGTTGGCAGTTACTGGTTAGTACAAGTAGGTACTTCGTTGGGTACTTCCATGTTTGAACTTCAAAATGTCAGTCTTACTACGCTGCCAACCTAAAACTTAACGGCATAAAAAGTGTTCCCAACATAAAACATGTTAGTTCTAATGTTCCCTATAGTTTCTGATAATGATTTTTTTAATTAAATTAAAGCACCGAAATAGAAAAAATAGTATGAAAAACGCGTGTTACAATGCTTTATTGTAATACTCCTATCTTGCGGACACTCGTGGCTACGCTTCGCGTCGCCACTCGTGCCACAAGATAGTCGTATTACAATAGGTCGCATTGTAACACTTGTCTTTCAATATACTATTTTTATATATATTTAATAAGGCAAATGACCATAGTAGTCGATGCCTCGGGAGGGGTTTTAGTGGGTATACCCGGTATCTGGGGGAGCACCACACTTAGTGCGTCATTGCATTTCCCCTCCTGAAGAAAAAAAAACAAAAAACTTTTTTAGCAATAAACGCGGCGCATTTTTTTTATTTTTGTAGAAATGCGCTAAAAATGAATGCAAAGATTCTAATTACATTTGTAATTCTGGTGTTACATGCATTCTTGATTTATACCTACGCTTCTCCCCAAAACATAAAAGACCTATAATAGGTAAATGTATTAAAAAAACTGTTGAAAGCAACTGCTAAGAATGCCCGAGTTAAACTGCCGTATTTGCTACCTAGTGCAGATGCCGCTTTTGGACACTCCAAAAGGGTATATCTGCAATTTAAACATGGCTCGGAAGAGAAATATCCCCAGAATGGGGCTGGAGAGATGAATGCGGAATACTGATACCGCGAACAATGGCGCAGGTACCAGCTCCAGAACATTTACTAAATAGTTATTTGTTTCATTAGTACAAAAAATGTCAGTTTTCGGGACGAGGAAGATAGTTGCTGGACGACGCGTTAGCGGAGTCCAGCAACCTTCCGAGTCCCGAAAACGCATTTTTTTGTACGAATAAAACATAAAATTTTTTCTCCAACCCCCTTTACTTCAAATTATATTCGAATTTAGATTCAGTCGCAGTTTCACTACTAGTATAAGAACTTCTGTTTTCTTGTCCTCACGTGTCATGTCACTCTAGTTTTTAGGTTAACTTATAACCTATTCGTTCTTACTTCTTACTTCTCACCTCTCGCGACTTTGTAGGGAACAAATCTTGAGGTAGCATGTTCTGCCGTTTCTAAAATCTCTGGCGGAGTGCAATCCATGTCGCTATCAGTTTCATCATTTCTATTGTATACACAATTAATATTGTTATATTTTGTATTGAAATAAAAAACTTACCATACAGTTTTTTAATTAAAATTAATTGCAATTAACTTTTTCAAATTTTGAATTCAAAATGACAGATAATAGTGCAATGGGTCTGAAGTAGATGGCGTTACGCGCGACGGCGGGTTGTATACGTATTAAAATTACGTTCATCGAATATGTAAATTACGTTACACATGGTTTAAATAAAAATAGCGAGCGTAAATCATTTTCAATACATGTACATACATACGTATAGGTAACAGCATTACTTGCATTGAATATGCAAAAATATTTGATTTGTATGTATAGAAATATCTTACAACCTGCAATGTAAAACGATGTCAATGTGACATATCTCCGTGATTGTAATTTTTTAATTGGCCAACTTTCAAGGTCAATTTCTTTTTGGTACTAGGACCAAAAGTATCCACTTTTTGTACAGTTGCCATGGTGAAAGCGATTAATCCGCAAAACGTCAATTTTACGTACCGAACACTGTCACAAAATAGCGTCTTATTCAGGTGGTTGGAGAAAAAATAATTTTTTGCACATGCAAAATAAGACGCAAAGCTTCTTCTGGGTACAGGAAAAGTTGATTAAGTTGCTTGCTTTAGATTGCAAAGGTAACTGTGTGTACTATTCCTTCAC
This sequence comes from Photinus pyralis, assembly GCF_008802855.1. Classification (NCBI taxonomy): domain Eukaryota; kingdom Metazoa; phylum Arthropoda; class Insecta; order Coleoptera; family Lampyridae; genus Photinus; species Photinus pyralis. Next base: position 5,171,545 of record NW_022170403.1, read on the forward strand.
CTACAATCCATATCAATGAGATCGACGACGACAACAATAATGTAATGTCAGTCTCTGAATAATGTACCTATATATATATACTCGATAATTTTTTTTGTAACAAGTTATTTTTGCCAAATACGAGTATTAATAAGTGACTTAAAGCATTGAATAATAATTCAGATTTATTATTCAATGCTTAAAGTTACTATGTAAATATAACTTCTTGGGTATAAATTTGAAATCTTTACTGTTAACAATTTTTCCCCTTGTCCTTCTTATTTTGCAATAAATTGTTATAAATTGTTGTAATCAATATCGCACAATTCTTTTTTTTTTAACTTGTTGATTTGACCTTTTAACAATGCAGTCGATTATTTTTTATTAAGATTTATTCACTCGTCCTGGATTGCGAGATTTTACAATTTTTATGCCTTGTGGCGCCTCCCTTCGGGATACCTAAGATCACACTCTTGTCCATCGAACCGCCGCCTTGTTGTTGCGTATAGCGCCCGCTACCTGTCAATCCACAGATACAACGGTTTATGTCATTCGCCAGTAGATGAGCAAAGAGACTTCTAGACCAGGAAGTGACGTCACGCCAATGAGAATCGAGTATTTCGGTCACGTGGTGAGGTGTGAGCCAATGGGAGCGCGCGAGTCGGCCATTTTGTGACGTCACATTTTGCGTGTTTTGCTTCCGGTGTTTCTGGACCAGGAAACGCGTCATAGCTTGTGAAATATTTGTCTGAAAAAAAGGCTGCGTCGAGGATTTGAACCATCGATACGTGAATTACGAATCTGCCGCCTTAAGGTGGTGTTTACATTGAAGAATTTGGAAATCACTCCCCGCACCGCCCGCAATATTAGAATAGTGTCGCTATCCACCACAAGATTCCGCGACCTACCATATTCGAACGTAAAAATAAACAGATAAGGCGCAACTGTCGAGATAATAATATACCGAGGACGATCGCTGTAATTTGATATCTGTAATTTATAGAACTGGGTTTTTAGCATTTGTATTCAATTCATATTCAGCTTTCTCGGTTGCTGACGTTTACCGCGATTAATTTCGTTGTAATTAATTGTATTACCAAGTGCTTTATCTTCCCAAATAAGTAAAAATACCTATTTTCTCTAAAAATAATAAATTGACCTTGTACGAAATTGAATAGGGAATGTCAAAAATTGTCGCAATTTTCTTTGCACCCTCGTTTAGGCATGCGCCGTCTTCGGTTAGGAATTTTCGAAAAATTGGAAAGAATAGTTGTGTCTTTGCTACATCCTATATGAGTATCTAGGATGTAGCACCGAATTCTACTATTTGCGCTTAGATCTCAAAAATTTGAAAATGATATAAGTTCTTAGCGCACCTTAGCAAAAATTTGTAAATAAAGCTGTAAATAATTTGGTAAAAACATTTCGTTCAACAGTGCATTTATTTTAATAATTCCGGGCTGCGGCGTATTCCATTTCATGCTCGCGAGCAAATTTTTGTACTACCTACTAAAGTACTAACCATTTCATTTTTTAAACCTTTATAATTAAATAAATGAGTTAGATTATAGACCTATAATTATAATTCATTGCAACCTCATGAAGGATATCTACGAACCGAAGAACTAGCGAAAATTTTGCAGGATTACATCAACCTCTGTATTATTTAAATCCAAGATTCTATTTCTAAATTGACTATCATGTCATTATAAAACAGTTATTAATGAACTCCTAGCGAGTTTATAATTTTGCGGTGTCTGTCCGTCCGTCCGTTAGCACATAAGTCATAAACGAATGGACCGATTACGGTGAAATTTTGCAGGTGGATTCTTTATCAAATTTGTAGATCGGAGTTCATGAATTGGTATGTAGACCAAAAAATAAAGTAGGCCCTTTTGACACCTCCGTTAGTTATGAACCGAATTGCATGAAATTCAATATGCGCATAGCTTTAACCATATAAAACACAATTCCAAAAGTTGAGCCTAATCGATCAGCATGCACAGTGCCCTTTGCGCAGGGGCGGACTGGGTACTTACGGCCCAGGTGTAATTGCATAGGTTACCGGCCAATTTTTTTGCTTCATTTTAAAGTATTCCTTTCTCGAAAATCAATTAGAATATAGTTTTTTTTAATTGCAGAAGAGAAACGTGTTAATAATTTATTAATGGTGCAAGAAACTAAATACAGCACATACTTATAAATAGTGCTAGGATTTTAATGACGTTAAAAATCAGCGAAAATGCAAAATAAAAAATGCAATTACGACAAAAATTTCGCAAAAAAGACAAAAATTTAAAAAGATGAGATTTTAAATAACAAATAAATTTATTGATGAAACTGAATAAGACGCAAAATTTCAGTGGTGGTTCATTTCCACTCTCTGCAGGCCAGTCGTAGAAACTAGGTATGTAAGGTACTGACTCACTTAGCGCATCCCAAAGAAATTTAATCCCTTTTAGTGGGCATTTGTTTGTGGACGACTTAAGCACGTTCCAAGAAAACGTTAACTAGGCATTTAGCTTACAATGGAGGTTCAGTGGTAGAGAGTTGGGCTATAAATCCGGAGGTCGGGTGTTCCAACCTGGGTTGAGGTGAATTTTTCATCTGTGGCAGAGATGAGAATTAGACCTTCTGCAGAGACACCTCTAAAAAGCATTATGCGGGTCACTCTGTAATTGGGCGCAAACCTGTTGAGGGCCCAGAACAAGATAGAGATAATAAATAAATACAATAATAAAACGTCTGGCATAAGAACGCATTGACGATAATGCTCTGTTGTAATGTAGGTAATATGAACTTGAGAGAGATATATTCTGTTTGGTTTATTTTTTATTACATATCATGAAATGCGAGTATCGGTACAGGAAATTGAGTTTTCTCGACACAAGTAGGTATATTTAGTGTTCCATCGCGTTAGTGCAGTGAATTTTTATTTCGTAAATTAACAAGTAAAGTCGTTACATATTTTACATAAACTCGTTTAATTATTAATTATTAAATGTGGTCACTGTGAAAACTGTTATTACTTAAGTAGTTGCATTCACAGTTTACCAGGTAAGTAAAAATCACTGATCTCGAAAAAGAGTCGCGCGGGAAAGTTATAGTTTGTCCAAACCAATTTATTTTGATGAGACCTTTCATTAGAATACCGTGAAGGGTAGTACATGCCCCCCCCCATTTTCTGAAGTTTAACCACTAAAGGCATGCATATGCATATGACATCACTAATGACGTCTGCAGACGTCTCAATCGCCCTTTGTGAGTACCCTATTCCGACAATCTGTTCTTGAGGTATAAGGGAATATACCCGAACACGATAAGAGGTCGAGGCTATGGTTTGTAGAAATTAATTCCTGTCGTTGAGCCCTTTCATTAGAGTACCATGAAGGATAAAACTAGTTCCACTCCCCCCCTCTCCACCCAGTACTTTGATTAGAGGACAGAAAGAAGGGCAGTAGTTGGTAGAAAACGGAAAACGGCTCCTTTCGTTGAGACCTTTAATTAGAATACAATGAGAGATAACATTAATTTTTAACACCCCCCTCCCCCTCGGGCCTCGCCGCTCACTGATCTCGAAAAAGAGTCGCACGGGAAAGTTATACTTTGTACAAACCAATTTATTTCGATGAGACCTTTCATTAGAATACCGTGAAGGGTAGTACATGCCCCCCCCCCTCCAATTTTGTACAGTTTAACTTGGCACCACTAAAGGCATGCGTATGCAAAATCTGATACCAATTGGTTATCGTATGTAAAAGATATGCACGCTTTACTTTGAAAAACAGCATCTCAGGAAATAATTCGTATTTCAATAATACAATACAATATCAAATATCAAATTAAAATTCCATGCGTCCTACGTACGAAATTCAAATTACGTACTTTCATTGAATAAAATGTACTTTGCCCTCTAATGACGTGAGCGACCTCCCTCTTATAATTGCTAAACTGTGTAGCATAGAATCGCACCCGATAACGATGAATACATTTGGAGATCATGACGTTGCCGTGACGATGTACCTTGGCTCAATAGATGTCGTCAAGAAATTTTCTTTCCACAAAAACGGCCTTTAGAGTCAACATTTTTGGTTGAAATAACATTCATTCAAATATATAATGTTCAGACATTTGCATGAAACAAAAATTATTTAGCTAATTCCTGTACTTACACTGTTATTTAAGAAATAAGAATCTTAAAAATTAGCCATATTTATCTTCCATTTTTATCCCACACTGATAACAATTTGTTACAAAATTTACTTCATTCACAAGTTTAAACCTTTAACTACAATCGATCGTTTACAGAAGGTCATTCTTTTACCTCGCAACAAAGTTATTGTGGAAATCGCAATGACACTTTTGTACTAGTTTACCATACATTGTAAACGCCACCTTAACCATCTGAGCTAGGCGAGGCTTTGAGATATGAACGTTTAGCAGTTCAAATATTGTTAGAATGAGGGGGGCGCGATTGCAGGGGCGTAGAGGGTAAATCGTAGGGGGTAGCAGTAGGAGCGGTAGATACCCCTAGGCCGTATAAGCTCACAAGTCACAACGCTACGGAGAGCATTGAGATGTTTGCGAGTTGTAGAAGGGTATAACGCGAGGGTGCGTCGCCGATAGGGGCTAGAGGCTATTTGGCGGGGAAGCGCGTTAAAATGATAAAATAATACGTACGACGCTCGTGTGCGAAATAGTATATTTCATTACCAGTCCAGAAAGGAAGATTTTCCCGTGGGCGCATGACGTTTCCCGTGTGAGGCGAAGCCGAACACGGGAAGTCATGCAAACACGGGAAAAGCCTTTCTGGACGTGTAATGAACGATATTTTTCATTATACCTTTCCGAAAATAACGGAGAATAATTATTTACATTGAAGTTCTAATCCAATTTGACAACAAATTCTGTTGCTTGTCTTATGACCCTTAAACCGCCATTCTCTTCAACACATCATCAATAGTCGATCGAATTGTATCGTCTCCTCTGCATCTTGCTACAAATTTCCGAATACTAAAATAACCTTAGTAAGTAATAACCATTTTTATCTCTGCAGCTTCATTCAAAAATTGCTCCCTTGTTATACAGAACTTTTGATTTTTTTGGGATGTAGCCGACGGTCTGACGCTTCAAAAAGTCGATGGTTTTGCACAATTTGCTAGCGTTTTCATTTTCTTTTACCGCAAGAATATTCTTAATCATTGAAAACATACTCCATAACGTACTCTTTTCACGATTTCTTCAACGCACCAGTTACAAAATTTTTCATATTCCTTTTCGGATCTCTCTTTTCATTTCGCTGGTAATAGTTGGAAACTGGTTTCTGCAGCTTCTCTTAATATATGAGCGGGAATTTCGACTTCACCAAAATCCATTTTTAACACAATGGTAAAAAATCGGTTGACATATATATCAAAGTCAAGCCGCGGTATGCATGGCAACGCATGGGATAGGGATAGCTATGGCAAACTTGATTATTCGTAGCGCACGGGAAAAAGTTTTCCAGTGCGCTCGCACGGGAAAGCCCTACTTTCGGTGCGCTTGGGATACATGAAAAGACAGTACTTTCGGAGAGGTATAATGAAAAATAATTATTCATATTGCTAACTAGAAAGGAAATGAGCTTATCTTCTTTATGCTTTATTTTTATTTTTAGACGCATTATTCTAATATTACATTCTAATATGACATTGGTTTTGGAATATGCTTTGACGAAATACAATCATTACAATAAATCATTAGCGGCGCGGGTCCATCGATGTGAGTGCGCTGCCATGGCTGGTTCCAATGTTTCTTACATCGTATTCGATTACGTAATTCACATGTTTTTTTTTATTTTATCAATAATATTACAGTAATAGGTGGTCTTTATTATTATTATTAATATTATTATAAACACATGTTACAAACTAAATTTTGCGTACGATACTAGTGAACGGCTCATACTCGATTAATACATCATGTAAAATTACGCAGTAAGCGATAGTTTCATTTGCAAGTGCAGATGATGCTTCAACTTCCAGCTTCAAATCGATCACCACGTTATGGACGCTTTCGTTTTGACGGGTGCAATTGATAATGAAGATAGGCTGCTTTTCGAACTCTTTGTAGCTAAGAAGGGAGCTCTCCTGCGGCGAGTCGTAATATTGATTACGAAAGTTTAAATATTCTTCGTAAGCGTCCACATACTTGTTATCGGTAAAGACCAGATTTTGCTGCTCATACGGATATCTTCGGTTGTTAATGTTTGCTTTTATATTGGAAATGCTTAAATGGTTAAACTCGCTCGCATCTGCTTCTTTGTTATTTCGCTTCCTAGTTTGGAACGCAATCAGTAGCCATTGAGGCCGTTGAAACCCGGTGCTGCTTTTTACCGACCAAACCAACGATCTGGTGGTGGGTAAGGTTGGGTATACGTAAAGGTCGCGCGCATGAAACGCCACTTGTATCGGTGAATTCTTGTTAATCCTCCCGTAGATCGACAACTTCATAGCATCGTTCGGAATTACGTACGGAACTTTTGGCACATACTCTCGAATTTCGTTTAACAACCACTCACACTTTGAAATATTGGTCGGCGTCGATGTCATTTTGCTGCTCGTACACACATTGAGAACAAATGATGCGATAAAGTGGTATTTATAATGCGGAGCCCTTTTTGCGTCCTTAACGATAAACAGATAATTCGCATCCTTTTCGATTTATAAATATAAATAGTCGAACTTTGACTTATTGAATAAAACACATTGTATGCATTTACAATGTATTATTTTCGTAAACATATTTATTATGAAAGGAAATGCATTACAAAGTTCAATAGTGGACATATGTACTGCAATCTATGTATGATAATTGTTTGTTTATTGCCATTTGTTAATAGTGGATGCGATTTCATAGGACCCTTTCAATTACGCGACAGAAGCACTAGATCTGCAAGGGGTGCTAAATTGATTAAAGGATATGTGTGTTTGTTCATATGTATGTCCACGAAGGCAATACACCTTGAAGCAGTCTCTGATTTAACGACAGATTGTTTTATTGCGACTTTGAAAAGATTTATTGGTAGGATGGGTAAACCGGCTAACATATATTGCGATAATGGCACCAATTTTGTTGGGGCAAGTGGCGAATTAAAAAGAATTGATGAATTTTTGAAAAATGAGTCTGATTTCTGCCACAATTATTTGGTAACTGAAAATATTGCGTGGTGTTCGCAATTTGCGATTCTTGTTGTATTTGTGCACTCATCTCGATATAAATCGATTTCTTACTTTCTTAATGCTTTTATACCTTCTCTTAAAACTACTTTGGAGGGGATTAAAAGAAATCCATCATGCGCAGTGTATCTTAAAGGTGTAGGTATAAAACTGCGAACGAGGTAATGCTAAAAATCATTGCGTTAAATCCTCATATCGAATCGCTCCTACTGCTACCCCATACGATTTACCCTCTACGCCCCTGCAATCGCGCCCCCCTCATTCTATCAATACTTGAACTGCTAAACGTTCATATCTCAAAGCCTCGCTTAGCTCAGATGGTTAAGGCGGCAGATTCGTAATTCACGTATCGACGGTTCAAATCCTCGACGCAGCCTTTTTTTCAGACAAATATTTCACAAGCTATGACGCGTTTCCTGGTCCAGAAACACCGGAAGCAAAACACACAAAATGTGACGTCACAAAATGGCCGACTCACGCGCTCCCATTGGCTCACACCTCACCACGTGACCACAATACTCGATTCTCATTGGCGTGACGTCACTTCCTGGTCTAGAAGTCTCTTTGCTCATCTACTTTCGCCTATGCGTTATGGAAGCTTCCCACATGACCCCCAGTCGTAACATTCGATCATAGGCCACATTTTACAATAACGGGCCTATCACCAAGTCCTGCGACACATTAGGATTTCTCAATGAAAGCTTCGCCTTTTTTTACGTGTTTGTCACCTGTACCTGATTATGATAAACCACCTGTCTGGATCTCCGCTTGCCTCTTACGACTTTCTTTTTCAGTAACGAATACTTGGTCCCCTATTCCCGTATTGCGATGTAGATGATGCTACGTACCTACTGTTCCAATATCTCGGCCAATATTCCCTCCATCCATCGGCCGGACCTCTCCGAGCTACATCTTCGGTACAAGGACCACTGTTGCCCTTTTCCAATGTGAAAAACTTTAATTTTTGTCTTATTGATATCTTCGCCGTGAGGATTTTTAGTCCTCATAACGGTTACGGTATATTAGTATCAAACACCTAAAGGTTATAACTTATAGTCCCAACGGCTTCCAAATGAAATAAACTTGTAACAAATATAGCAAACGAGCTTCTGGGCCAATGAAAATTTAATCAGTTCTTCCTTGGATTATGAATTGATGATAAACATTATACTGAAAACAGAATTGCAAAATTCGAAACCGTTCGCGAGTTATCATGTAGATACACAGACGGACGGACGGACGGACAGAAAGTCCAAAATTATCAACTCTAGCTTTAGGTACTCGTTAATAAAGGAATCGTCTTTGCAGCTTCAATGTAAAATGTGAAACTAAATCCAGATTAAGTATTCAATTTAAAACTGTAGATGTTTCGAGCATAGCGCTAAAAAATTCCTTTTATCTATCCGAAAATAACAATAAAATGTGTATTATTTTCTATACGCCATCCTGTATACTTACTAGCATTGTAAACAAAGTAATAAATTCACTAGCTTTGAGCTTTGACTTATCTACAATATTTAATTTAAAAAATACTATGCGATCAAAAATGAGTTGTTGGTCGAGTCACCTTTGGAATTTTTGTTTACATGGGAAATGAACTTCCAAAGGCGACTCGCAGCAACTCATTTTTGATCGCCCGTTATATCTGGATCCATACATAAGACAAACATATGTATGTCTGTATCTATCGACAGGCAATGGTTGAACCGACTACCAAATTATGGTTAAAGTACCTAGGTACCTTTTGTCTACTGAAGAATTCGCACATCATTTGCGAACAAATCCCGACCGGAAATAGAGATTTTTTTAAAATACCTTTCGTTCAGTTATAACAAGCGCTTTATCTCTTAACTGCTCCCCTAATATCAATGTACATGATATAAAAAATGTAACTTAACAAATACATTTATCAGTCGTCTGGGGTTAAGGTACAATCGTAATGATCCTTGATTGTTAGTAAGCTACCAGTGCTCAAAGAAACGCGTTGTGTAGTGTACAATCAGTAAGTAACTTTCCCCAGTATAATCTAATTAAATAGGTACCACTTTTGACAATAAATGAGAATTAAATTACCAAATATAAGACTAGTATAGTTAATAGCAGCTAGATAAGGGTGCGGGTGCCATCATTCTTTAACGAGTGTAATCTGCAGTATGCACAAGCACTTTTATTCAGAAAACCGTACGAATGCAGTTCTATTCGTTACCATAGCTATTGCTATCGTTTAGGAATTAATTACTCAATGATTTGTTTGTTACACCATCATTAACAAACGATTATTGTAATCTGCAATTAATCTCACTTAATTTACTTACGTAAAACTAAAAGTAAAATGTAAAATCGTTTTCTAAGAGTTGTGGAACACTTTGATTTCTTTCGGAAAATAACAGAAATTATGCCTATAAAGCTATCCACGTTTTACAACTAAAGCAACATCCCAAAACGAGACGATAATATACTTGTTGAATAAATGAAAAGGAAATATTTCAATGTTATTTATAGTTTTATTGTTTTATTCGTTCAATCGCAAAAAGTAAATATTTTTCCAGTTCTCTAATTAAAATTGTTTGTTATGAAAATTAAATACAAATGCAGGAGTAGCGATATTTTCAATTAACTTTTTTTTCGAACAATAAAAAATCAGCCATATCCGAACTACACAAAATAACACTATTTTTATTATTCGAGTAGTAGGTACCTACTTATAGGTATTTTGGCTCCAGATTTTCAAACAATTTGAGATATTCCCCAACGAAATGGAGCTGTAGCCATAGAGATGTTGAGCACTCACCGCCATCACCACATATCCCAAAATGTAATATATAATTCTTCTATTGCATTGTTCCGTTTCGTTTCCCCACCGCAATTGGTGAGAAAATTGCAAAAATTTGGACGTAGCTGTCGTGGCTGTTGTGATTTTTAGTCCCTACGTATTGCGGTATGAAGAAAATCTTTCACAGGGAAACAATACAATGTTTATCTCTCGCGTGCTACTTAAAATTGCGACAATCGTACTGTTCCGTATGAAAGAGAAGGACGCAGCGTAACAGCTGCTCGTGGTGTACGCACCGATGTAAGAGAGTGCGCATGCGCTCTCTCCATAATATGATAGAAACGGACAGAAATATTAATTACTTTAATATTAATTAAGGGTAGTCTTGACATAATATATTTAGGCAACACATTTGCAATGTGCTCGTTTACATATATTAAGATTGCTAAACAAGTTGGAAAGTTCTCGATGCGTCGAACTTCTTACGAGCGTTTTTGTGCGACGGATTGATGTTTTATTAGTAAACCCATTTTATGCTACAGTTTCATTATGAAGGAAACTTTTTGTGCTGAAATATAATCTGCATGCAAAGAATTGTGACATAAAGCTAATGCTTCAAATCCGAGCATTCTACGATGATTTCTTCGAGAGATACTTCAAAAATGTGTGCAGCCGACCGACCGATCGACCGAATTGAATATATAAGCGCTACTTTTTTTATAAACACTAAATTGGCGGTATATTAGTGTATTAACATGCTTATTCTTTTGTTGATTATACTCCACACCTTGTGTTCTTGCTTAACAGTTCTATCGTAGCCGAGATATTTTCTGAAGATTGGAAGGTTGCAAATATCACCATAAGCGTCTTACGGATTTGTCAAAAGTCTTTGAAAAAATACAAATAAATACGCACGTGTCCAGTTTCAGTGTTTCGCACAGTCGGGCTTTAAATCTGGGCATAGTTGTTTAACATCGTTGCTTATAGGATAACATAAATGATATCCATATCACATCTACTACAACCTGATTTGGTGACAAAGCGCGTTTTATTACGTACCTGCTTGCTTAGGGTACCTCACTAACCATAGGTAGCAGGTTGTCAAAAGGCACTATGTTTCACATCGACTGTCCATAGCATCTCAGGCTCAGTTGTTGGTCCAGTCCGAGGTCCAGTCGTTGTACGCGTTCATTTATCAATATACATATGGCACGCAATTGTTTTACAGTTCCCAAGAGTTGCCAACAGTTTCAAACAGCTTATAAAAGGCTCCAAGTGTATCACGGTTTTCAAGGGCCAATTAAGGTTTTTAAAACTATTCAAGAAACTTTCAGGGAACGCCTTTACCTAATTAGCTTTTAGTCTTTCAAAATGCTTGAAACTTATAGATATTCAAGAGCTTTCAGAAATTACTTTTGAGTCTTTAAGGGTTTCCGAGAGTTTCCAAAGTCTTTAAGGAGTTTATAGGACGATTTTAGCCATTTGATTAAGTTCTTAAGAATCTGTTAGGGATTTTTTAAAAGTCGCTTAACGTCTTGAAGAGTCTTCAAAATCCTCCAGAACCTTCTAGATAGTTTCGTTGAGCTATGAAGAGATTTTATAAGTCTTTAAGATGTTTAGAGTCTGTAGGCGTCTTTAATGAAGAGCCTGTGAGGGCGAAAGCCCTCCAGATATTTATAAAGCTTTACTTTACTTATTCTCTATTTTTTGGTTTTTAGTTTTAAAGTCAATATTAGACTGTAAGAAACTTTTAATATATCCAAGAGTCTTCATAAGGCTTTTAAGAGCTTTGTACAGAAGGACTATAGAGTCTTTCTGAGCTTTTAAAGCCTTTACCCTCATTCGAGCTTCTCAGTCCTTTAAGGTCTGTAGATTTTAGGTTTTGGAATCTTTAAAAGCCATTAAAGTCCTCAAGAGCCTGCCATTCTAAAACGGTTGAACGTACCTAATACCATTGAATAAAAATAGTGTTTTTATTCAATGCTAATACCTACTAGGAACTGATTCTGCCAACATCTTGAACTATGCAGAAAATAATGCTGTTAGTCTCATCCTTTTATGTGTTATGAGATGTTGCCGAGATAAAAAATAAAGAATAAGGAAAAGAAATTTTAAGGTTTTGTAGTTGATGTAAATCCCAAGTAAAACATTTTGCAACATTAGCTTATTTGTTGGTTTGGTCTTCTATTCACTCATATGCTTATTATTGCCCTATACCTAAATCTTTCATAGATATCAGCCAACTTGTCGATATTTAATCTGATACGATTGTATATGATGCTTGATTTGATTGTATCACTGTGATTAGACCATTTGAGGTTAGTTAGCCTAATTAGAAATAGGAAATTTTGAATAAGAATGTGTCACTATTTACTTAGGTGCTTACTTACGTGCTTACTTATGGCCTTCTCGCTCAAAATCGATGTATCTGGTTTATACAGTGAATTTTTTTAAAATGCGAACATAGGAGTTTGCATGCAATGTAATTTCCCTATGTTCGATTTAAAAAAAAACACATCAATCTATGAGGTGTGCGCGGTTCACATTTCCAAATCGTACAACTTGTGTGACTATGAACAGCAACTGATAGTCTTTATGATGAAGAGCACTCGGTAAGATTGTTTTGAATAAGCCGTGTGAGGCCATAGCAACTTTAGGATAAATTTTCTTAAACTTACGATAACTTGACTTCACATGGCACGCGCTGACATCGCAATTCATTGTGAACCAACCTTCAATTATTTGTAGGTCTTGTGCACCTAGTATTCTACTAATTTGATCTATTCAATACATAAATGAAGAAAATAAGAAAATAAATACCGAAAACAATTACAATAAATGTTGGAAGTGTCCTCCTTGGCATTGTAAGCAATAACCTAACCGATTTCGTAATTAAATTGGACGGCGGTATTTTCAAAAATGTGACAGCTGTCAATTGTATCTACTACTCATTTGAACTACTCAATAGATTGATGTGTTTTTTTAAAAATCGAACATAGGGAAATTACATTGCATGCAAACTCCTATGTTCGCATTTAAAAAAAATTCACTGTATACACTGTATATACGTATACCCCACCACCACTTCAGTAAAGAAGACTCTCGTGTAGTTATGTCGGTTTCTTCCTTTCTTGTTGCAGACTTGCACTTGCAGTGCGACTCGACACTCGACAGGTCAACTCAGTTGTGAAGGTGTGTGGCAGTGGTACTTTGCATTTTTAATGAGGAACACGGAAATGAATATCATGGCACAACAGAAAAATGAACAAACATTTAATTTAAAAAGTAGATGCACTGATCAGTCCCTTAGCAGCAACAAACATTTTGCAACAAACATTTTGTTTTTTTGTTTCTTGCAGTGAAAGCACTAAAGCAATCAAGCGCCCTCCATTTCCTTTTCTTAGACTTTGTAGAATATTTTCTCTTTCGTAAGTACCACAGTGCATCGCAATTCTGATGTTTGTAAAAGAAAATCCAAAGGAGTTTTCTGTTAATAACTATAATCACAGTTACAATACACGGCGTGGTAAGGATTTCTGCATTCTTGCGCATAGACTAAGTATGTCAGAAAATAATCCGAGATATATGGGCTCATTACTTTTTAACAAACTCCCAGAATGTTTCAAGTCTGAAACCCGACATAAACAATTTAAGTTTCAGGTAATGCATTTTTTATTGTCCCAGTGTTACCTACTATTCAGTGGAAGAGTATTTGTCAGATTCGTGTACTTAATTACATTTGGTATCGTTAGTAATACAATTATGTATGTTATATATTATTTAGTTATGTGATATTTTACACAACCTCTGTCATTGACTTGATCAATATCATGTTAAATGGTCTAATGGTCTAATAAACATTATTATTATTATTTTTTTTTTTTTAATTTTTTTTTTAATTTCTCACTTTTGTGGAGTTACATCAATGGACGGGTGTGAACACCAAGTACCACTGATACCTATTGTTATTTTATTGCCAGTGTAGGAAAGATCGCACTATATTACATGTTTTGAGGATAACGGATTTTTGTGCTAGTGTGTGTGTGCGTGGTGGTAGTTGTAGTGTTTGTAGGTTTGGTGTAAATGTGATGTGTGTGAGACCTGTAACAGATATAATAAAGGGAAGTATTAAAACTTTATCCTGTTTCCATATTCTTTGGACTTCTTGCGCGAGGGGTGTATATTTTTCAATTTTTTCTTGGTGTTTTTTATGAATGTTATCGTCGTTTGGTATGCTGACGTCGATTAGGTATGTTGTTTTGTTATGCTTGTCTGTGTATGTGATGTCTGGGCGATTGTGTGTAATTGTTTTGTCAGTGTGTATGGTTCGATCCCAATATATTTTTATGTCTTGGTTTTGTATGACTGTTGTTGGTGTGTATGTGTAGTAGGGTTGTGTGTCAATATTGGTGTATTATTCCAATTATGTTCTTTACCTTACGCCACATTTGTGCCTGATCCGTATGGGATGTAATCGTGGATGTGTACTCGCGCCAAGACTTAAGTTGTGCAGCACGCTTCATTTTCCTTTCAAGTGCTCTCACCTGTTTAAAAATACCTAGGTTTTCTGCAGTTCTATGTTTTTTGTATATCCGCAGCAAGCGCTTTTTCTTTTTATTTATTTCCGCAATTTCAGGCGACCACCATGGAACTGGACACATTCTTTTTATGTTTGCTATTTTTGGGATGGCTATTATCGCGGCTTGATGTATTGCTTTTGTTAAATTATCGACTATGTTATTGTTTGTGAGGTCAAATTGAGCGGAGTTAAGTGTGCTTTGATATTTTTCCCAGTTCGCCTTTTTAATAGCCCATTTCGGTTCTGATTTATGTACAGCCCTACGAGCTCCAAGGTCGATTAAAATAGGGAAGTGGTCGCTATAGTGTAGGTCGTCTGTTACTTCCCACGTTACGGCGAACGATATATTTGGCGACGCTAATGATAAGTCCATTGCGCTCATGGTTCCGTTTGCCTCGTTGATATGCGTACTTTGTACACTATTAAGGATTGTCAGGTTTGAATCATTGATTACGGACTCTAGTAATAACCCTTTTGCGGTATTGTATGCTGATCCCCAAATTTTCTCGTGACAATTGAAGTCGCCCAGTACGTATTAAACATGGGCGTGGGATTTGTTTAATTAAACTTTGCAGTTGTTCCTTTTTCCATGTTTGATCAGGTAAGTAGATGTTTAATATATTTATTTATTTAGGTGTGTAGATACTAACAGCGCATGCTTGCAGTTCTGTGGTGGTAGCAATTTCCTTGCTGTGTATCCCGTATCTTGTCATTATGACGACTCCTCCATGGCTTCTTCCTCCATCATTGATTTTAGCATCTTTTCTAAAGATGTTGTAATTTTTAAATGTGTAATCTTCATTTGGTTTCAGCTTGCTCTCTTGAAGGGCAAGCACTACAAGGTTATGCTCGTTTGTTATTTGCTTTAGTTCGTGATATTTGTTTTTGAGTCCCCGAATATTCCATTGAATTATTGAGTCGTTATTCATTTTTTTTTCACTTATTTGATACACACATATTATACGTGGCAATAAATACGTTGTAAATAAACTATGAACATATAAACGAGCTTAAACAAATAGGTTGTAGACATAAACAATAAACATAAATAGATAATGATTATCACAGATGTTAGTAGATGAATAAAGCATTTAATATTACAGTATCTTATCAAAGATTAATCAATATCACAGGATAATAAATTTATAATATCACAGAATAGTAAGTATAAGTATCACTATCACAGGTAAGTATAACAGTGTTACTTTTGTTTTTTGCGCCTCGTATGTTGTAATGTCAGGGTTCTTCCTTTGACTCAATCGGGGAACCCCTTTGGGATATCCTCTAGGTCTTTTGCTCTGACTGGAGCTTGGTGGTGTAGGTTCTTGTAATGGTCCATCGGAATTATTGTTTTTGTGTTCCCCTTCTAAATTTAGTGGTTTTGATCCACTCGCAGTACTATTTACTGATTCCATCTCCAAATCTGTTTCGCTCTGGTCATACGTCCAGTTCGAGAGACTTCTTTGGGGAGGCATCTTTCTGGTAGTTTTTTCGTCTTTGTTTCCAGTTTGGATAGGGGGGATATGTACAGTGCTCTTATTCGGCAGGTCCTGCTGCTGAATGTCGTGTGTCGTTGCTGTCGTTTTGTTTTGAGGGATCCTTTTAACGCGATCGGCAAATGTTTCATTTGCAGAGTTGTATGACTTGCCATATACCATGACCCTGGCTTCTGGGAATGATAAGTTTTTGTGGATAGTGGTAACTCGCATGATTTCTTTTTCTTTTATGAATATAGGACACCCGGTGTAATCCCTTGTGTGAGGTCCTCCGCAGTTCACACATTTAGGTGGGTCTGCGCACCTTTCTTCATCTGAGCGTAGCCCTTTTCCACATTTACATGTGGGAACAGCTTTACAGTATTTTGCTAGGTGTCCAAATTTTTGGCACTGATAGCATTTCCTTGGGGGTCCAATGTACGGTCTTACTTTTAGTTTAAGGTACGCTGCTCTTATATCTTGTGGAAGGACACTTTTTCCAAAGGTAAGTTTATAGGTATGAGATGGTTGTATCTCTTTACCTACCCTTTTCGACATCTTGTATACGTCTATGACTCCTTGATCTAACAGTTCTCCCTTTAACTCTTCTTCAGAACAAGCTGAAAATTCTGGACAAAACACTACTCCCACTGATTTATTCAACCTATCGTTGGGTCGCACTTCTACCGATTTCCCTAGTATGGTGTGCAACTCTTTTAGTTTTTGGGCTTGTGCTTCGGTTTCTACCCGAACTCCTAATATTCCTACACCCATTTTTTTAATTTCTATTTGACCTCCCACGCATTCGTATATCTTTCGTTGTATTGCAAACGGGGATAAGGTTTGATAGCCATCAGCGTCGATCTTGATAATATGGTATTTCTCTGTTGGTTCGTTTTGTTTGTTCTGCGTTTGGTTCTTTTTTGGACTATGTCTTTTTTTATGCCTTTTTCTTTTCCGCGTTACTTCTGAGATCTCTTCTTCTTCGTCTGACTTATCCTCTGTTGTGGTTCGGTTCGTTTCCGTTTGTGCCATTTCGATTAAATTTTCAATTATTGTGTCTTCCATGTTTACATTAGTCGGACTGATGTTTATTCCCACTGTGGAACTCGACTCCTCAGGAGGAGTTCTACACAGCTTTGTACTACGAGCGAAAATATCACTCGAAGTTGATTTTTGGAGGTCCACGTCAAGACCTTTCTTTTCTTGAGTGGAAGAGAACCGATAGGTGCCCCCCCCCCCCGAATCCTTGGAGCAGCCCGGAGATCCGGGATGGGAGTGAGGGTCAAGCCCCGTACCCACCTGGGGTATAATTTCCTTATTGGTTTGTCTATCCATTTGTGTTTTTTTCCCTTTGTCGCAGGGACCACACGCCTCTTTAGGTGAAGTAACCGGCGTTAGTGGCTCACTCACGCAGAACCATGCATCCCCTCGGCACGCTCACACCTTAGGGTTTCGGGTTAGGTAGACAGGAAAAAATGAGGAGAGGGGCGGGAAGGTAAGCTAGGAGTTGGAACAAAGACGGGGTTTACGAGAGGCGGTTGGACTAGTCGTCTCTCGGTCATTGGTCGCCTTTTACGACCTCCAGGACGGGAGTGGGCCTATTCTATCCCCGAACCCACAGGGGTGTTTTTTATGAATGTTGTCGTCGTTTGATATGCTGATGCGATTAGGTATGTTGTTTTGTTATGCTTGTCTGTGTATGTGATGTCTGGGCGATTGTGTGTAATTGTTTTGTCAGTGTGTATGGTTCGATCCCAATATATTTTTGTCTTGGTTTTCTATGACTGTTGTTGGTGTGTATGTGTAGTAGGGTTGTGTGTCAATATTGGTGTATTATTATTATTATTATGGTCGGTGTTTCTTGTGAGAGCTCAGGTCTAGCCTGGTTAACTAATCGCACGGATTAAAATCAAGTAACGATTAGTGTCTGTGTCTGTGTCTGGTGAGGTTATGTAGGGTCCTAAAAAAAAAAAAAATCACACACGTACATTTAAATCTAGGGATAGTATGTAATTCATACTTACCAACATACCTATTGATGGGCACAATAGCCAACGCTATCAGGAAAGAGGAAAACAAAACAAACAAAAAATCATTATAATAATTCCTGTAATTTTATTAAATGGAGTTTATTGTGTAAGTGTTTCTTTGGCTTTGCGTTTGGATTGAATACGAGTGGGTTGTGATAACGTGGTGTGTTTGTGGGACGGAGTTTTGTGTTTTTTAACTGTGCTAGGACGTGTAACTTTATTAGGTGGACCTGTCTTTGTGGTACATGTTGCCTTACTTGTATTTATGGTGTTTCTTTGTTCTTGAGGTTGTATTTGTGTTGTTGCTTGGGTTATGGGTGGAGATATTACAGCATTTTGTGAGCTAGTAGTGCTGTTTAGGTTGTTGCGTTTCGGTTGAATACGAGTGGGTTGTTTCTGAGAATTATTATTATGGTCGGTGTTTCTTGTTTATTATTTCTTATATTATTATTAATATTATCACATCGTTGTCTTCATTACTTAATGACGCTGTTCAGTGTTCAGTTCACTAAATTGAATGTAAAAAACACGTTGCTTTGGTAGGACAACTCCATGTCGCCCACGGTCCGTATTGTCGCCTACTTGCGGCATGTCGAAATTGTGTCGCTATCGCTTCGCTATTGCGCAGCTTTGGCTCCTAAATAAACTGGTTCACTTTTATAAAAAAACAGCGGTTTAAGAAGTTCTGGAGGCATTTCAGACAACATTTGACCAAATAGGCGTTTTTTACTAATTTGGACTTGGCACCTCGAAATCTCAACAGAATGGCGTCCATTTTCCGAAAATGTTGATCCTTTCACTCATGCGACCGATTTTTTCGATCTAAAAACGGATTATAATGGTATTCCTGATGTACGTAAGGCGAATAAATGTTTAAACAATGATTTCATAGTTTTTCTAACGTCAAAGTTCGTATAAGTGGAAACCTTTTTTTATTATGTGTTTTATAGTGCTATGGTGGCCACTGTTAAAATTTCTTCACATCATGTAATTATTAAATTATTTCTGTTTTGGCAAGCATTTTGGTTCCTGTGCGTCGTGTGATAGGTATCCGCGATGTTAAATTTGAGGAAAACAAAACAAATCTGATCGAGTTCTTGTCGCATCACCTTGACGGCGTACTGCTGATTGCTGGAGGTTTCAGTGATGAAAGAAAAGTCTAACCGACAGATGACAGAAATTTCCTACCAAGAAGCTTTGCACGAGGAAGCGGATACTAGGGTAACGCCTACAGATACAGATGTATTCCTTTTGCTTCTTCATCACTTCGAGAAAATACTGGCAAACTAAGTTTGATTGATTGCTGACCGGTACTTCAAGAAAGATAGTCTTTGTTCCTATCCACAATGATGTGCAGAGGAACTGGCCAAAGGGAGTAGTAACGAATATCCTGTTCTCTTGCGCTATACCACAGGAAGTGATGGCATGTCATTGCTGTCGTGAATTTCCAAGCTTGGATGCATCTATTTATTTTTATTTATTTTTGCCCTTTATTTTTAAGTAGGTGGGAGTTCAGCCAAGGCTGCTCTACCAGCCAAACCCACTAGACAGTTACAAATAATGCCAGAACCCGGATCTGTACCAGGTACCCTTCCTCCCGCAGTCGCGCTTCAACTCCACTGCGCCACACGGCATTTAAAGTGTTTCAAAAGCGCTCTTCTTTGCTGTTCACGCTGGGCACCATACTCCTCAGCGAGAAGATATATCCTCGGATATATCGTCTGCAGAAATGTTCCTCACAAAACTGTACAAGGTTGGTATCATAACTAGCTACATAAAACTTAACTTGTTCAGGGTATCGACTTGGCTCGCATATTTTTGGCGGCGTTTTTTCTTTTCTTTGGGTAGCTCATTCCATAGTTTCCATCGACGGTGGGCGTCACCCTTTGTTCGGTAGGGAGAAGTCGCTACCAGACGTCCGTTTGGAAGAATGTGCACGTTCCTCGCCCCATCTCGGTTATCCAAGTAGGACTTCCCAGAGTGATGAAGCATTGCCAGGTTTTAGGAGCTGCGAAGCTTTAGATCTAACAATTCTGAACTGCACGTAATTAGTTACCGTCTCTTGGGATTCCATCTAATCTTCTCTAGCATTTCATCCATTTCCACCATTACTGCATATAAAGACTAAATCTCTAGTCCATGATTTAAAACAGTCAAATCAGTTGTTTGTAAGTACTTCAGAAGGTGGTGGCTCCTCAAGTTCGTGTCCGTGCTGCCCCACGCAACATGTGTGCGTTTGAATCACAGCCAACCTCAAGAGGGAGCCCACTATTTCGACAGTACTCAACTCATCCAGCCCCTTGGTTGGTGGAGCCTCTTCCGAGTCGTACGGAAGATAGGCTGAGCAGACCACCAAGTGTCTGCTCTGTCTTCTATCATCTTTCAGCTGCAGTCTTAGAGCTACGAGATTCCTGAAACAGAAATCAGCCATTAGATAAGACTCGATGACTCGATCCGTTTATCGACATAAATGCAAGTCCTCGGGTTCAGTTGGCTGTCCATCTTATAATTAAGATAGTCCTCCTCCTGGGCCATACCTCTTAATCGAGCACTCGGTTTCGTCACAAAAGTGACGCGCGAGACCCCCGCGTGTGCCTGAAAGTTCTGCCGCTGGAGTGCCTGATAGGATGCCTCACCGACACCAAATACGAGGAGGACCCTCCCAGGGCCATCCCAAGGGCATAATAATAGGGACCGTTAGGTTACCTGGGCAGAACCGCTTGCCCAGGACTTGGCTGCCAGTCCCTTCCCGAAGGAAGGGAGCCACCTCTCAGAGGCAGCCCTGTATCCGAGGGGCACCGTTATCGACACTGCACTCCAGTGCCACGCAGTCCTCGGCACGGTCGCTAACACCTTGACTTAGGAGGAGGAGACAATCGTGGCTGCCAGTCTGGGTTTTAGCCCTGGCGAGCCACTATAATCTTCACTACCCACACCGAAGTACACACCACTTTACGATCATTCAGGTGTCTGGATGGGCGTCCCCCTAACCGCCACCTGGGGACGCGCCCGATCACTGAACTATAATTAAAACTGGAACGCGCACTGCAGGTCTCTGCCATAGAAACGTAGCGCGTCGAGAGAGATAGTCCAAGGGGGATTTCTGTCACTGTCACTCATTGAGAAACTGATCAGTAATATAAATTCAAAACATATCAAATAGGCCGCTCTATACATGTGCGAGAGTAGGACAGAGATCCCCCTTGTAGCCCTCTCTCTCGGATCGCGCTGGACGACGGAACGCGCGTTCCAGTATATTGCATAATTAGATAGATGCCTCAATCGCAGGGGTATAATTTGCTTCACAATTCTCCGTGAATTGCGTGGTTACAAAAGTTTGAGCAGTTTCGCAGTAAATTTGATAAAACACAGATCATTTTAAAGACGACCGTCGCCCACGGCTGTTACGGTTCATGGACACTAGGGGCGCTCGCATAGGTTTTGTGTGTTTAGGCAACACACACACACATCAGTTGTTACTTGAAAAACAGGAAGTAGGTATATTGATCAAACTACAGGTGTTACTTTTTGCACTTCTGTATGGATGCGTAATAAGAAATTATAGTAATAAAATAATAGTAATTAAGGTATCAAGGGCGTTATAATGGAAATAACGCCAGAGGCCGACAAAGTCCAGTCCGAGGGCATCGGGCACGAGAGCTGTACGTCGGCTATGGGCGTGGTGCCTTCAACGTTTTATGTCCCAGTTTACTACAATTTGAATTTTAGTTCAAAAATATAAACATTCTATTTTACGCAGGTGGCTGGCGGTTGATTCTGACGGTCACTATGCATTTGCCATTTTTACTTTCCGACTATAAAAAAAAATCGTGATACATTTTCGATATGCCAATATTGCGATTTCTGGACGTTTGGACAATTCTTTATGGACCAAGTACTTACTTGATACTAAAAAAACGAGCTGATTGTTCACAAATATGTAAATAAGTATATGTACGATTTGAGCATGGGAGTCTTTCAACTGTCTATAATATCTGTGTAGGTAACTATTAACATAATATAGCTATGTACATATAAACTTCTTTTACATATATGACTATTAATTTAAATTAGTACACCGACCGTACAAAATTTGACAATCCTTCAAATAATGACTGTTTTTCTTAAATGTTGTGATAGAAACGAATGACAGAAAAATAACACCCTTGGGAATTATGATAATTCCCTTGGGCGTCATAGGTATTATACATCTAAAAACTGGACAATTATGAGGTCACAATAACATAGAAGGACATAAAGATAATAAAAGAAATCAATCAATTGATCACGTTGGAATGGGGCTTAATAAGTTTGGTTCAACTCGTCGGTTTCATAGGTGTTGCCATCTGTACACAATACCGTAAACTCCTTCGAGGGCATTTCCTGAGTAAATGATGGCATTACAATGATCATAGCATTTCACTGGAAGTTGCATTGCGCGTATAGCGAAAACTTACTAAATACACAGTATATCAAAAAAATCCACCCACATGTCTTATTTCACACTATGTTGTAGGACCACTAGGACCTAAGCTATTCTAAAACGAAGATTTGCACCTGTATGTCAAATAGTATCGTTTAACAAAGTAAGTTCAATGTAAAATATAAAAAACTTCGTTGAAACATTTTTGATATGGAATTGTTGCCAGAACGGATATTGCATTACCTCTCTGAATTTCTAGACTTACCTATACGCTGTTTAAGAAATTCACTTGAACGACTATCTCTATATTTCTCAAAAATTTTCCGTCCTATGTCCATAATAAATGACTTAGCTGAAGGGCCCCAAGTTCCAAATGTCTCTACACCAAGAGGGTAGAAAATGATTCGATCAGTAAGTTCAGAACGAGGTTCAGAATATTTGTTTATTTTCTTTTGTTCTGAGTTCTCTACAACCTTACCACCCCTCTTGATTAAAGGCTAATGTAGGTACCTACTAATAATAATAATAGTATCGCCATACATGTTAGCACAATATAGGTAGGTGACGTTTCACTTTTTTTTTCATTTATATTATCTTTTACATTTGCCTGTAAAATCAAATAGTACAAGTCCTACAGCAAACGTTCAACTACATCACTAACAAATTTGAGTGCAAACTATTAGGTATTGACGTCTTGTGTATTTACATAGGAGTAGGTACATATTTTTGTACAGAAGGAATCCTTGCAATTAATCGTTATAATTCCTATATTTTCATCATGACCCTATAATATGCGACGGTAATAATTGAAGCGAAGCCTATCTGACAACGCTCAATTTCATACTTTTTGATGCCGTAAAGTTAAACTGTCTTGAACTGGAAACTAAATTTTAGTCATAACATTACAAAATATTCCAATGTTTATCAAAAATTAGTACTCTTTGGTCTTTGACGTTGTAAGACAGACAGTATTGTACTCTTATGTGTAGTTTGACTTTTCACTTTAGATTTAGTGATAGTTATTTTAAGAAAGGCAGACATCCAAAGTACACGAAAGATAAGAGTATATGAATAATTTTCTTATTTTAAACCGACACAAATTAAAAGTTGGGATTACTCATCCTGAACTTTGGATTACTGTCAAATCCACCGATTCCATAATTTATATTTCACATTATTTCGTAGTTCAAATGTTTTCTCAATGTTTATAAATTTATTTCCAAATCTCACTTGTAAACCAAAACCTGTTTGAAAGTTTCTTTGCGAAGCTCTAATCGATAGCAACATATTGGACTGCAACGCGGTTGGTTGCCAAAAACTGTGAGAAGATAGACCATGTTTCTTGCGGATTCCAAAGGTTTCAGCAATAATAATAAAACAATTTGGCAATTTTTATTTACTGGCTATTGATATCATTTGTAAGAGATTGGGGACATTGTGCCAAATTCTTTTGGGCATTTTTAAATAAAGATGTACTCTTATTTTAAAAACAAAACTACTTGTGATCACAAACAAACGAAAATTGAGTAAAAATGCGAATACCTACATGTTTTTAAAAAATGCGGTAAACTATGGAGGGCTTTCATTTCAAAACGAACCATCGCAATTGTAATTTGTACCGACTTTTAATTTTAAAAAAATTAAAATTGGAAAAACACGTCAATTTAGATAGCTATACCTAGATGGAAGTTTAATAAAATGTTTACCTTAGTTTTAGCAATCACGTTTCAAAATATTTAATATGCACCCTCCCATGTGGCTATAAAATTTATTTTTACATGGATATCGACAAAATCACGTTGGTGTGGTTAGGAATTAATTTTTAAAAAACCAAAACGATACAAAACAAATAAATTTTATACATTTCACGTTTTGATTGTATATAATGTATTTTGATAATTGCTCAAACTTCAGACAGTCAATATACAATTTGATGTTGAAATTCAATGAGTTTCATTGAATGCTCGCGCAGTTTCTCCAACTCTAACAACGAAAGCAAAGAGCAAAAACAGAACAATTAATAACAAATAAACAACAAACAATGAAAAGCAACAAACATAATGAGAGTTCATTTATTTTATGTTTGCCTTGGTTTTTTTTAATTAATTCATAACCAGACCAAATGTGATGTTGCTGGTATTTTTGTAAAGGGAAATTTTATATCCATATCCTTTAAAATGAGGTCTCACTCGTGTATATGCAAATTATTATTGTATGGTTCGTTGGGGATGTGGAGTAAATGCTAAAACTAAAACCTGCCTTTCAACTTCCCTCTAGCTATCTAAATACCTAGACGTGTTTTTAGTTTTTACAATTTTCATCGAAATTATAAATTTATCGGTGGTTCCTTTTGGAAGGAAATAATATGATACTAGGTTAAGTTAGCACCCTTAAATCGACACCCCAATTTGTTCCATCGCCAAAATATTGTGCTCATTTTGTGCCAAATTTGTGCTCCAATCCCCAAATGTTGTTCGCTTCTCGTTTACGAGAAAATCAAAATTTTTCGTTGGGGATTCAACTTAATACTGGAAGATCATAATTTTCGTACACACTAAAGCAGGTGCAAACTTCATCGTAGCACCCCTTACAATCGGATCGACTTGAAACGTATGTTTTGTGCCTATTTTGTGCGCCTCCCGTTTCGTAGAAAACCAGTTCATGTTCAGTAAGGGTCCATCCGAGGGTCCACCTTAATACTACACACCATCATGCTCGGGTCCGTGAAGTTAGCAGCACATTGAAGGCACAAATGTCGAGACTAGGTGGGTTGGTTAGTGCTTCGTTTGTGCCGTAAAAAGTTTGCCAGCATAACATACGGTTTGGAAATTATTTCGACTTTTAGAGGTTCTGCTAATAGGCCAGTCATTGAGGATTTTTACCTGGAAATAACTCGGGAAGTACAGAAATTTTGTATGCTTGAGTGCGTAGAACTAAAATTCATAAAATGCACAATTCTAAACTTGCCGCCGGGGCCGCCATCTTACCAAGATGACCGTCAAAAGCGGTTTTCCGCCGATATCTCCAAAACTGTGCAGTTTACGAGAAAATATGTGGTGAGCAAGACGAAAATTTCCTACAAATCTTGTAGTGTAAAGATCCCGTGTAACTAAATATTATTGCCTATACAGGGTCATTCTTGACGAGCGTCAATTAGTAAGATATGGAGAACCAACGATACAACGATATAAACATGAAATATCTCGGAAACTGTTTGAAGCAGCCTTTGACATTTTGTATCAAATTAAAGGTGAACAGTGAAGAAAAAAATGGGGGGTGCCATTTGAACAAATGGTGTTGCGGGTTTTTTTTTAAATTTAAAAGTTGGGAGCTTTGAAAAAGTGACGTAGTCTAACTGTTTTAGAGCTGTTACGCATATCATAAGAAAATTCGATATTTCCTTAATAAAGCAGTGAAAACTGTTTTGCAATATCTCTCACCGTTTTCAAATAATAAATTTTTAAAATTACCCCCGCAAATTCAATGTTTGACATAAAAACTTGAATATCGACAAAGCTATTGGAGCCAAGGGTCAACTATGGGGTATCGTTGTACTCGAAATTCGACGTAGAATCCCAAAATGTAGGAAAAATGGGGGCTCCCTATGTAAAAAAACAAAGTTGATGGCTATACGTCCGGTATTTGCGGAAGTGGCGCCATCTTGAAAATATTTTAGTTCAATTCATCATGTGCCGAAACCCTAAGAGGACTTATCAGTTTAGTTTCATTTTCAAAGGTTCTCCATATCTTTCTAACTGACGCTCGTCAAGAATGACCCTGTGTAGGTATAGTATAACTTAAACTAAATTCTGTCAGTTCTATCTATAGTTGACATTTACACAGACCGATTTATAAATTTTTTACGAGATGGGTATGAGCTAGGAAATACAGACACACTGTTGCAGGACCCTAATATATAGGGCGGTGCCTAGCGCGACGCAGCATAGGGATTTCAATGGTAATTTCTTAATAGTCAATTACTAGCCCCCCTAATTATTTTAGAGCAAAAGTCTAAATACGTTTTTTTCAGAAAAAAAACACTACATCTGTTCATACGATTACTTTTCCGTTTTTCAAAACCGTAGAAATCGACACAATGAAAAGGTACATTTTACAATAAATCAGATATGCCTTGAAATTACCTAAAAAACAGCGACAACGTTTCATTATTTGCCTTTGACGTGATTAAATTTATACTTGTTTATAAATTAGTTAAAAAAATTGTTTTTCCCATGCCGACACGTTTTTATTGATTTAATCCCTAATTTTTTGCATTAATAGGTAATCTTAATCCCTAGGGATTAAAAAAATTTTAATCCTTCATTTTTGATTTCTTGTAAAACATTCAGAAAGAACAGGTAATGTGAAAAGCACAATTTATAAAGGGCCTTAGAGTACATCCAGCTCTTCCTATATAATGCCAAATAACTGAGTTCTTCTCCGCCTCAACAATGGTAACAACTCTTGACTTTTGGTTTTTGTATCTTGAATTCTAACTACCAGCATCGATTCTCCATCTTCTATGTAGTCTACGTTCATTTTTAACAATTCCTCTGATCTGCAATAAGCATCCGCTTTCGTACTTTATCGCCGATGACTAATCTTTCATGGCGCCTTGATGTCTGTGGAAATTTCTGGAATGTTCGCTACAATATCTTTAAGGTTATCACACAACTACTTACGTATTTACATTTACTACCTAGGTAGTACAAAATCGTACTGTTGTTTATTTATGTAAGTACCGTACATCAATATCTGCTGGACTCGCTAGCGAGGCGAGATGTAGAAGGTAGACAGGACTATAGTGTAATCGTATAAACGTATCAAAAAACTGAAAGCACATATAATAATCAGTCCTTGAGCAGTACTAAATGGTACTGCTGTTTGTTTAATGCGTATATCATAGATATGAATTTCCCTTGTACTGACTAGCGGCATTTGGACGATAGCCAGTAGTGGAAGGTAATCCTTAAAGGTACCACTCAATTGATTCAATCTATATTTACTACCTAGGAAGTATCAAATTGTGTTTTTGCTTATTTATGTGCCGGACCTTAATATCCCCTGTACCTACTGGCTAGCGAGATTTTTGAATGTAACCAGTACTCGAGTGTAATCCTAAAAGGTATCAGAAAACTGAATGTACATTTAATCAATCCTTAAACAGCACGAAATGGCACTGCTGTTTGTTTATATTCTGGTTATCAGTTTCTCGTGTACTGGCTAGCGGCATTTGGATAGTAGCCAGTACAAGGCAATCCTTAAAGGTATCAAACAAAGTGATTGTGCATATGTCGTAGGTAGGCAAATAGTTATTTCAGGCAAATGGCATTTTCCCGGGAAAATGTTATCTCCCTGTGCAAAAGGTTCTTTTTAGTTTTTTAATGCCATTCGACTAGGCAAATGGTATTTAACCAATCAAATACCATTTGCCTAAGCCCATTTTAGGCAAATGAAAATTTTAATATTAATATGATCGATCCACTTTGATTATTATTTTATTAAAAAACACAAACTTCTTATAAAATTAACAAAACGTAAATTCTAGTAATAACAAAATGTAGTAATTAGTTTTTATGCGTTTTTAACAAAAAAAAGGTTTATTAATAATGGGTACGGAAATTTCGGGGTAAGTTTACCTGCGTAAAAATAAAAACATCGTTTGGTAACACAAAATTATAATTTAAATAAACAATTAAGAATGTAATGTTTGACTTATCTGACCTTGAAACTCACGAAATAACAATACAATAATAGAAAACCACCGATGAAGATACACAACGCGTTCATTCAATATTAAAAGTCATTGCCCAACAACGGATTCGGCAAATGCTATTTTCCTCGGCAAATGACTTTTAAATAGAAATTATTTTGATGAAGTCATTTGCCCAGCCAGATAGCATTTGCCCGGGAAAATTCCCTGAAATAACTATTTGTCTACGACACATATATTCAGTAGAACTACTAAATAGTCCTATGTAAATAGTATATTACGCACCGAGTGCGAAAGTAGGTTATTTTTCGAAGAATTTTAATCACCCGAGGCGCGCAGCGCCGAGGGTGATTATATTCTAAGAAAAATAACCTTTCGTCGAGGTTCGTATACGATTTTATTCACGATCATCATTATAATCATTCCATTATCAAAAATAAAATAATTCACTAAATTTATACGTAGTATATTCATCTTATGCGCCATCTGCAATATTATTGCCCTACATAAAATGTTGTCGGTAATACAGATTTGGAAATTTACCTAATTAATATTCATATTAATTTAACATGCATGTTAAAAAATGGCCCATACTAAAGAATTTCAATGTACATCCCCTCAAATAAGGGAAATTGAGTGTAGTAAAAAATTTACTCCCCGAATGAATTTTTGAAGAGAATGAACAATGGTGGGCAGGAAAGGGTATAGGTAAAACTTCATGTTTTACTTGCTTATTTTAATGAGGTAAAGGTAAAGAAATCATCCACATTATGAACGACCAAATAATGTTGTGATCCACATTCAAACCTAATGCGGTAATGCCTAATGACCATGTCAGTTTTATTATTCTAAAATGTACCTACAGCGATCTTTTGTGATTACAGATTTAGACTGGGTTACAATATTAGTATTATAATCTGTGCAGATGTCAATAACGAAAGATTTATTCTCCAGATCCAATCAGGTAGTCACTAAACACCTGTTCCAATACGATAGCCCTAAAAAATAGCATTATCTATTTCTAAAATGTGACAAATTACATTTAATTACCGGACATTGTTTTTGGCATATGATCGCTACAATATTAGCAAGTGCCAGTGGAGTTCTTCAACTTAAAACAGTTCGGTGGCTGTAGATTGGCTGCAGTAGCAGGAGGTTTCGTCGCCAATTCAGTGGCCCCCATTCGCTTTACGGGCACGCGAAAATAACAAAGTATGGCAGTATCCTCTTCAGGTAGTGCTACGACGTCTCCGATATGCAACATTATGATGCCATAAATTGCCATCCCTTGCTCTTCTCATGGGTCGCAAGCGCAACCCAATGTTTCCATGTCTTATAGACAAGAATTGAACTTTTCCACCCAGAAATTTAAACAGTAATGGGCTTTCTAAAGTAACAATCAATTTTATTAAACTCAAGTTCGAGTTTTATATACTTACCGATCCTTTAATAATTAACGGTTTCTTTTTGCTTTTGTTTTTACTTAACCATTTAGCACCGCGCTCGTTTAGTTTTAGGTTACGTGAAACAAACCATCATTTCCCGTAATCTGACTAAAGTTAATCACAACTCTTACTTGTGTTTACTTCGGTCCGCATTTACTTATTTCACTTTTTCGCGTTTGGTCGTTCATTTGCAATTTACAAAAAAAGCACAGAACTTAAAATAATCCATATTACTGATAATAAGAATAAGAATTGTTTTTAAAATGCGGTTTTGAACAATTTGCATCTAAATCAGCTGTCATCTGTGTCAGACAGTTACGATGAGAGCGCCATCCATTAGGATATTAGCAACTAAATCGTGGTAGGTAATAGTATATTACGCACCGAGTGCGAAAGTAGGTTATTTTTCGAAGAATTTTAATCACCCGAGGCGCGCAGCGCCGAGGGTGATTATATTCTAAGAAAAATAACCTTTCGTCGAGGTTCGTATACGATTTTATTCACGATCATCATTATAATCATTCCATTATCAAAAATAAAATAATTCACTAAATTTATACCATTGTTTAAATACTTTATAGTATATTCATCTTATGCGCCATCTGCAATATTATTGCCCTACATAAAATGTTGTCGGTAATACAGATTTGGAAATTTACCTAATTAATATTCATATTAACATGCATGTTAAAAAATGGGCCATACTAAAGAATTTCAATGTACATCCCCTCAAATAAGGGAAATTGAGTGTAGTAAAAAATTTACTCCCCGAATGAATTTTTGAA
Organism: Photinus pyralis; assembly: GCF_008802855.1. NCBI lineage: Eukaryota > Metazoa > Arthropoda > Insecta > Coleoptera > Lampyridae > Photinus > Photinus pyralis. The sequence continues at coordinate 5,201,967 of NW_022170403.1, forward strand.
GAGAATGAACAATGGTGGGCAGGAAAAAGTATAGGTAAAACTTCATGTTTTACTTGCTTATTTTAATGAGGTAAAGGTAAAGAAATCATCCACATTATGAACGACCAAATAATGTTGTGATCCACATTCAAACCTAAAGCGGTAATGCCTAATGACCATGTCAGTTTTATTATTCTAAAATGTACCTACAGCGATCTTTTATGATTACAGATTTAGACTGGGTTACAATATTAGTATTATAATCTGTGTAGATGTCAATAACGAAAGATTTATTCTCCAGATCCAATCAGGTAGTCACTAAACACCTGTTCCAATACGATAGCCCTAAAAAATAGCATTATCTATTTCTAAAATGTGACAAATTACCTACATTACCTACGGACATTGTTTTTGGCATCTCATCGCTACAATATTAGCAAGTGCTAGTGGAGTTCTTCAACTTAAAACAGTTCGGTGGCTGTAGATCGGCTGAGGTAGCAGAAGGTTTCGTCGCCCATAACGTCGCCCAGTGGCTCATTCGCTTTACGGGCACGCGAAAATAACAAAGTATGGCAGTATCCTCTTCAGGTAGTGCTATACGACGTCTCCGATATGCAACATTATGATGCCATAAATTGCCATCCCTTGCTCTTCTCATGGGTCGCAAGCGCAACCCAATGTTTCCATGTCTTATGGACAAGAATTGAACTTTTCCACCCAGAAATTTAAACAGTAATGGGCTCTCTAAAGTAACAATCAATTTCATTAAACTCAAGTTCGAGTTTTATACACTTACCTATCCTTCAATAATTAACGGTTTCTTTTTGCTTTTGTTTTTACTTAACCATTTAGCACCGCCATCGTTTAGTTTTAGATTACGTGAAACAAACCATCATCTCCGTAATCTGGCTAAAGTTAATCACAACTCCTACTTGTGTTTACTTCGGTCCGCATTTACTTATTTCACATTTTCGCGTTTGGTCGTTCATTTGCAATTTACAAAAAAAAGCACAGAGCTTAAAATAATCCATATTACTCATTATAAGAATAAGAATTGTTTTTAAAATGCGGTTTTGAACAATTTGCATCTAAATCAGCTGTCATCTGTGTCAGACAGTTACGATGAGAGCGCCATCCATTAGGATATTAGCAACTAAATCGAGGTAGGTAATGAATATTACTAACCTCGAATCGAACATTACTAACCTCGAGAATCTACTTTCCTCCCTCCTGGAAAAATAAGTGTTGTAAAACACAACTTCCTTATCCTTCAAAATGACAATTATGAGACTGATTACAATATGATCGTGAATAATGAAATATTACTAACCTCGAATCGAACATTACTAACCTCGAGAATCTACTTTCCTCCCTCCTGGAAAAATAAGTGTTGTAAAACACAACTTCCTTATCCTTCAAAATGACAATTATGAGACTGATTACAATATGATCGTGAATAAATGTATATTAATGTGCTGGTTATCGATATCCAGTAACCAGTGTATTGACTAGCTTCCACATACCGCCAGCCAGTAGGTACAACATCAAAATATCAAGCAATTTTTTTTTTCGTTGTTTTAAGATGTACTGGTGCGTATACTGGCTATCGTATACTGGCTACTTTCACGCTGAGACAAAGACAGAACCGCCAATGCCTTCCAATACTTGTTTTTTTAATTCAGAAATTTTTGAAACAGTGACAAGTTTGAGTAGGAAGGAAGATCTTTCGTGTGTTTAGCACATTTCTACAAAACAAACAACTATTATGGTCACTTTGTCCGTCCCTATGGATGTGTCGCCAATAGAACTTGATCTCATAAGGGCTATTGTTTTTTTCGCTATTTGGTTCTTTATGGTGTCGCGGTTTCCGCCAAGGAAGGAATGTTTTCTGTGTTTATTACTAAAAAACGTTATCATAGAAAATCAATTTTTTTCATGGACCTACTGTAATTTTACACCTTTGCCGTTTATTTTGTGTAAAAATTCTGTACGCTAAGATGCTTACTATAAAATCAAATTGAAAAGACGTATCAAAAATAATAGAATAGGTTGTGCATGCGTCGCTAAGTTTCTTACTTGTATACCTACCACTTTTTTTCCGAAATGTTACCTGAAGATGCTTCTTACAAAACGCATTGAAGACATCACGTCAAGGAATGGATCTCGGTTGCATAGATTGAACTTTTTTTTAATTTTTGTACACGGATTTTTCGAAAATTTTAACAGAAGGTCGTACAAGGTCTTAGCGCATTTCCACAAATATAAAAAAAATTTGTTACTGTGGCCACCTTGTGCGCCCGTCCGTCTCGATGAGTATCGCTTTCAGATCTTTATCCTTCTTTTATTATTTGGTTCGTTATGGTGTCGACGCTTGCACCAAGGAAGGAATTTTTTGTGTCTCTTACAAAGTTTTAGCAACAAATGTATTTTTTCGCTTCTCATAATTTTCACTTATGCCGTTTATTCTGCTTAGAAATATTATAGGTTTGTTGCTTTTTGATTATCCAGAACTTAAACATGAAACTTACTCACTACTTACTCTAGCGATCATTTTGGCTGAAATAAACCCATAATTTGATTGAGAAAACGCGTTAAATGCACTGATATAGAGAACAATAAAATTGCATCTGTTGGAAACCACGGTTAGTCCTTTGGGTCATTATTAAGGATTTTCAGATCCTTTATAGTTTTTATGTCTTACTAACCTATAATAGCATTGTACCACTTTATGCCCTAGGGCATTAAGTATCACCCTATAGTAACTCATTTATACTTAATGACAAAACAAACAAATATTTGCAGGTCATTGAAAATTAGAAACGTCAATTATTAATTGTCAGTACCTACTAAATCACAAGATTGGCCTTATTTCGTATAGTTTCTGGAACTTCTTGCTCATTCACGATGAATTGAATTATTTAAAATTACGATGGACGTTTGGATGGTTTCAATCACATTAACAAATTGGAACCACGCATACTCGATGAAACATAATGAATTATTTTGTAAACGAATTTAGACGAAGAAAACTATTTGTAAAACATAAAATTATGTATGTACCACGGGCATAAACTGATGTTTATAATCTCGGGCGACTAAAAAGCTCTCGGGCCATAGGCCCTCGAGCTTTTTAACTTGTCGCCCTCGAGAATATAAACATCACTATTATGCCCTTAATACATAAATAACTATTATTGTCGTCCGTCCGTCAGTCCATCCGTGTGCGCTCTAACTCTTTTTAAAAGTGGCCGATTATGTTGAAATTTAGTGTACGGGCAGTTTGGACATTAAGGACGGACGCTATTGATTTTCAGGAAGCTGGTTCAACAAAAACAAAAGTTATAGGACTTCGAGTGAATCGGGAACAGGAAAAACTGCGCGCTCAATATAATAGAAATCATTTTTGGCGACCACGTGGATTTTGATCAAAACATGTCAAATTCGTTATTTATGCACCAAGATCGTTGGGAAAAAGACTTAGGACATTGGCCCATATGAATAAAAGTGAGCAAATGCTTATACTTGCAAAATTCAAAGTAAATACTAGGAAGTGCTCCTTCACACTGAGCGACTTAGCAGCGCTGCTAAGCAGCAGGACAGGACACAGTGCAGCGCTGCTAAACAAACCAGTATGAAGGGGCACTTACGAGTATTTACTTTGAATTTTGCAAGTATAAGCATTTGCTCACTTTTATTCATACGGGCCATTATCTCAATGCCCAAGACATGAATTTGAATCATTTTTGGCGACCAGGTGGATTTTGATCAGACATGTCAAAATCGTTATTTATGCACCAAGATCGTTGGGAAAAAGACCAAGAGCATTATCTCAATGACCAAAATATGAATTTGATCTATTTTTGTTGGCCACATCTCAAAATCGTTATTCTTGCACTGAGATTGTTGGGAACAAGATTAAGAGTATTATCTCAATGCCCAAGACATGAGTTTGCTGCATTTTTATAAACTGTAAAATGTATTTTGTAAGATTAAAATAAATTGTCGTTAAAAGTGATTGTAATGCTGAGAATCCTTCGATATTTCGTTGTATCGGTTTAATATATTTATTTTACTTCTGACCACCGCAAACACCATAGCATGAAAACATCGTTATAACTGTAATCTATCTGTTCCAGTGGAAGAAAATAAGGATACTACTCAGAAAGATCAAATGCTTAAGCTGGAAACAGTAGACCGATTGATGCAAATACCTGTTGTCGAATTTGGATTGAATTATGCTGGACACATGTACGGGAAAATTAAGGTAAGCAATGTTTTCTTTGTCGCCTATCCAATAAGCATGGAATTTTTAGGAATCAAATAATGTTTTAAATTGGACATTCGGTCAAGCAGAAGGGTCGATCCATTTCGTCGTATCTACCGCTATGCCAGCTATAAATTTATTTAACGGGCCAATTACTAGTATTGATAAAATATTATACCAGGGCTTGGAAAAAGTCGAGGAAACGATTCCGTTGATAACTCTTCCCCCGGAACAGGTAACATCTTCTCATTCGCCTCGTGATGGTGTTACACCTAAACGTACTATAGAATTATTATCAATCGTGTGGAGATCATTTATCCTATCAACGTCTGTGATTTTTATCAAAATCTAGGGAAATATTTAAATGCAGCCATAAATTAAACAGATTCCTTCAAATTTTAGATTAAAATAAATTTCAATTTCAGATTTATTGCAAAACTAAGGAATACATAAACGACGTTGTACTGAAAAATGCGATAGTTGCAGACATAGTACAAAAAGCGACAACTGTAACAAATATTGCTTTGGAAAGCAAGTACACCGGTATAGCAGCTGACAGGCTAGATAGTGCACTAAATGTGGCCGAAAAGTATCTGGATCAGTATCTACCAGCAGATCCAAATGACTCGGACAAGGAAGGTTGGTAAAACTATCAGCAACTTGTTTGAAGTATAATCCCTTCCATTCCAGTACTGAATTGCGATACCGCACACAGCCCAGCGGAAAAGGCTTTACATACTATATACCACGTAGATAAAATATCACGCAAATTTCAGCGAAGGCTGACGAAACGAACTTTGCTTGAAGCTAAAGCTTTAAAAGAGCATAGTACTGAAGCTGTACAGGCATTGTTGCATATTATTGACTTGGTAAGAAGTCGCTGATTCTTTTTGTTCTGTGTAATATAGGGCCGCTTAGTCAAATTTCTTGAAAACTGGTGGGTCCTCCGTTAATTATTTTTTTATAGGTCGTTATACTCGTAGTTCAGTTATTGAAAGTAAAATACGGCGATACCGTATAATTTTGCCAAACAAGAAAATTTGAAGTTTCTTCTACTTACCCTCTACTACACTTTTACCGTGGGGGTGGAAGCCGCCCTTTCTCGGTGGTGAAAAATGCTTCATTGAAAATAAGTCAGGGAAATGGTAGATTGGCTAATTCTAGCAATTTTGGTTCTAAGTACATAAGGTTTTTTTTAAGGTTGATCTTTTCGATCTATCCCCAAGCAAAGGTGTCAATTCTTCAACACGAAAGCCACGCTTTTAGGTGGTTTTTGGCAAATAACTCAAAAATTAGCTTATTCGTTCTTCAAAACCCATTTTATTGTTTTTCGACCTTTATTAACATTGAAAATATTTATTTTCGTGTGTGGATAGAAAGTGAACAGTTTCGTTCAAGGCCAAAAGACAATGGTGTCGCATCAAGTGACGTTTGTACCGTACTCGGCCATGATCGGTAGGTTAAGGAAAAGTCGCGTATACTGTCGACACGGTAGTGCTCACTGCCAAAAGTATGATCTTTGTCACTGCTCAATTGTTAATTCCAATCTAAAATTCTCGCACATCTCCTTTAAAGCCTGGTGTACACGGTACGATATATGTATGCTAGCAATTCATCGTAATATGATTGAGTTGTTACGATTTATCGCCGCATGTGAACAGATCATTGTAGCGATTTATTGAAATTGGATTGGATGATTGTCGGCCGCCGCATGCCCGATTACCCGCATCAATTTTCGCGAATCGTAGCGACAAGCTAGAACGTGTTAACAAATAACAATAACAACCATTCTTCGCTATGATTTGTGAGAAACCTGTCCTTACCTCTTCTTCAGAATTTTCCAATACTTCAAATGTCACATTTCAAATTCCACAGGTTCTTCAAATTCAAATAGATTTTTGTCAAATTATTCGAATTTTTGAAATTCTGTTTTCGAGACTTTTAGGCTAGATATCTATAATTTTCCGAAAAAACGGATAGTCCAAAATGAATGGTTTTGTTTGGAATCACGCTTTCAAAAGTTCCAGATCTTGCGTGTCTTCTTTAATTTTTTTCGGGGCAACCATATCAGATAGAAGAATAGAACTTGTGTCATTATACTTAGATTTTTGAGTGAATTTTATCATTTTGTGAAGAATTATATAGCCAAAAATTCCTACCCCAAGATATTTAGATTAAACCATACACGTAATTTGGTTATAACTTTTTCTATTTCATTATGTGGTATGATTTTAGATCGCAACTGATCCAAAAGTTGCTCTACAAAAAGGCCAGGAGATATGGGCAAGCTTAAGTAAATCGGAACCTGAAAATCAGGTTCCACCTCAAACGATAGATGAAGTACTTTTTATGTTAACTCGGGAAGCCGCGCGCAGAGTCGTACATTTCGTCAATTTTACAACTGGGGTTGTCAAGCAGTTACCAGACCAAATGCAGCTACTTACCTCCAGATGCATACATCTTGTGCAAGATATTTTTAAAGTATGTACCAATCGTTACAAGTTGAACTTTGCATTTTTTTCCCCCGTCACTATGATTTTGAATTCGTGACATACTTTTCAGAATGGACACTTGGAAAGCATAAATAAAGCTATTTACGCAACAGCCCGAAATCAAGTACATAGATTTGCTACATTACTCCACCAACTGAATGTATATGCTACTGAATTACTGGTAGGGTAAATAATGCTCACAGCAACACGATCTAACCATTGGGGTTTTAGGAGCAGGCAGCAAGAAATCTGAAAGACAAGGATGAAGTAAATAATGTAACCGGCGAACCAAAATCTTCGAAGCATTCTAAACACTCCCAAAATTCGTGTCACAAAAAACCACCTCCAAAAAGTAAGGCTAACGGTATCGATAATTAAGAATTAAGCGAAAGCAAGTTTAATTTACATATAGCTGTAGGTATATTTGATATTTATTCATTTGGTCTTATTAGTTATTTTATTAGTATCATGCACGATGTATAGGCTTCTTAATATTGTTTTCTTTATTATTACTTGGGAAATATCTTTAATATACTTTTAATATGTACCTATGGTATAATTAGGTACAATTTTACTTATTTTCCTGCACCTTACACTATCGGAAAGATCCGTTGTAAACTACGGTCCCGTATTTTGTCAAGGAGTTTTCATTATCTTGAAGTCTATACTCCTACCTCCATTCCTTTGGTTGCATTGCTAAACTTTAACCACCCTTAAATTGCTTTTGTCTCACTGAGTAGTAGGCTTTACAAAGCCCAAAATAACCCGCCCTCGGAATCCCTGTAGACAGGGGGTCGCAGAAACGAAACGCGTTGACCTAACCTTTTGGCAATAGGTACCTACAATTCAACAGGAAACATTAACTACGTAAAGTACTATTAGCGGCACAAGAAAAGAAGTCTTACCTGACTTTGAATTTGCATTCGTTATTGAGCACAGGAACAAGAAATCACAGAAATCCTGAAAAGTCTTGCTTCGGGTACCAGAGTTATAAATTTTCGAATCGCAAAAAAGAAGTCATTAACTTGGCGTAGTCGGCCGAACAGAGATCCTCGATTGAAGATAGAGAATTACGAAGATGGTCCTGTAATCCTTCGAACATCAACTCGTCGAGTCAAAACTTTTGGCATGCAATAATTCTATCGGCCACTCAACACCGACTGTAATGTTAATTTTGACCTGGTGTAGGTTACGACGGAAGTGAAACCTACAGCCAGTTTTGACTCCACCATCAGTAAGATCTTGTCGGGGGCTACTACATTCGCTTTGTCGGTACCCACTTCGGACGCCCCCTCACTGAGAACGGTGAATCGATTAAGTTCAACTTGACATTAGTTTGAATTTTATCCAATTTGGTTCGTACTCCACTAAAACGTGCTGCGCCCTCATTGGACAAAACGGCCAACCGATGAGAGCGTAGTGCATCTGACCGCAAACGTTTAAAATTAGAGGTCCGAACTCTGCAAAGGTAATTCCTGCTTCGACGGCGCTCCAAGAAATAAGCAGTTCTCCGCCTGCAGAACAAGTTCGCCTTACCAGCTCGATCTCGCACCACGCTCCACCAGGCAGAAAACCCGCATCCGCGCTCTCTCCGACGACAGCGCTCGCCGCGTAGGTACACTTCGGCTACCATTTTGTAAATATTCCATAAAACGCAACAGCATTTTATTTAGCGTCACCGCACGCTAAATAACTGGTGACAGCTGATAACAGCTAACCGACGCGACGATCGACACGGAAGCCGTTTCCAAGATGCCGAATGGTTCCCAGGATCCTTCCGACGAGCACCTAGACCAGTACACATCCGTTAGCCGTGTAGCAGTGAAAGCGCCACCGATTTGGAAGAACGACCTCAACCTCTGGTTCCACCAACTCGAGGCAGAATTGCACATCTGTGGTAGGTGTCACCAATGATACGATGCGTTATTACACAACGGTCCACGCCATCCTCAAGCCATTGCCACAACGGCACCAGGCCATTTTAACGATCAGTTCCGATAATCTGGATCATTGACCATTTTTCACTCAACGCCTAGAACACCTCGTAACCATGGCCGACAAGCTGCATGAGGTATACGACCAACGCGTCATCGCAGACCGAAAGCGAAACCCTTGGAATAATCACCGCCTAATTGGAAAACGCAATTTCTCCCCTTACATCTACAGTCGCGCACTTCACAGCTCGAATCAACACCATCCACACACAAAATCGAGGCGACAACCGTTAGTGGTAGTGAAAACGCTCGCATTTCCGAAGCAACTCAGCTATACACGCTCTTGCGAATGTTGGTATCACCGACGGTTTGGCGTCCGAGCGAAACATTGCACGGATCCCTGTTCGTACAAAACTGCCGGCCTAATTCCCTCGTCGCCATCCAGTGTGTGACACCAAAAACATTTGCCGCCTACTCGTTAAATCCACCACCCCATTCTTAATGGATATAGGCGCCAACGTGTCAGTTTTTTTCCGTCCTCAGCTTGCTCCGTCACCAAGCCCCTGACAAGATATAAACTTTTTGTAGCCAATAGGACCACCATGGCACCATCAACACCTACCGTACCAAGTTGCTGTCCCCAGACCTAGGCTTTTGCAGGAACTTCGTGTGGCAGTTCCTCCTGTGTGACATCAACCAGCCCATCACATACACATGGAATTGATCGGTCCCCTTCCTACACATGTTAAGATACACACGTACGCACTTACGCTCATCGACCGCTTCACTGCTTGGTGAGAAGTTATTCCCATACGACCATCGTCGTATCTTTTATAGTTTCGGAGATCCCCATAATAAACATTCTTATCTTCGATACGGTGTATATCATAGGTGTCGTTACATAAATATTTTAGATATGTGCTTAAAAAAAGGACAGCGAAATGGTTCACTTTATCACAGCCGTCTATAATTACAAGCCATGCTGAAAAGTTTGGCAACGTTGTTCGAAAGTCAATCGGTGGGCCGATGTAAGTTTTAATGGCGTCTTGTTGCTCTTGAAAAATGGCATTTTCCTCTCTCCTGTGTTTCGCCTTGGCGGTTTTAATATAGAAGTAAGATACTTAGGCAGCTTACAATTGTGCATATATATTATTTATTTACAAAAATGGATAATAACATTTTTATTTGACTTTAAAATTCGGAACGCTGTAAATTGGTAACTGCACCATAATGTGTTTTCCATCGAGATCTCCGAAATTGGTGAACTTCTGTCGAAAGAGGCCGAGGTGAAGCACACGCTTGAGCACTTCATTTCGGTAAAAGAACAGTAAATCGCTGCGCATCAGCGAGGTTATATCAACGACCAGGTGTGATTCGGAATGGCAGACTTTAAACCAGTCGCTACTCCAGTGGGTCTAGGTACGAAGCTTTTAAAGAGGGGAGCCCCGTAGACTTCAAATTCCCGTACCATGAACTCTTGGGAATAAGTTGAAAGGTTCCTTCAGAAAATCGATTTGACATGTCTGTGCTAGAATACCTGAAATACAAACTAATTGTATTTTTTCACGATAAACACTTACTGTACTTACGTACCAGGTAGTGTGTAGGTCATATTTGAGCTTGTACAGGTACTTTGAACAAATACAAGTGCTTGTAAAGGGTCCAGTAAGGAGTAGCCTGCTTTAGAGGTTATGACAACAAATCGATATATTTCGTTTAGCAACTTACCTGAATAATAATTTCTGGTCATTCCGTACGGAGTAACACAAATTGTCGCAATTTCGCTCTGTTAAGACAGGTAAATTGGAATATTACACCCAAAACACATATAAAATACACCCAAAATCTGTCAAGTTGAATTAGGAAATCGGCCTACCATGCAGTGTTGCCATAATTCTCAGCACGGCTTGTAATTATAGACGGCTGTGACTTTAGTGTTATTGTTAGGTAAGTTCACTTTGGGCAAACGTAACAAAATTGCCTGGAGATAAGCACACGGTAAGCTCAGACAAAGTAGAGGTGGGCCGGGCTGAATATCTGGGCTCTTGTTAACAAGCAAAAGGGTAAAGTAGTAATCCGGATAGGCGCCACTTAGTCTTCAGTAAATGTCAAAAGAGAGGGGAAAACACTTACCAAAAGGGGGAACAAGGCAGACTAAGCAGACCTTCCACGTGCATTCATTTCATCAAACTTTGAATTAACGCCATGTCTTCGAACTTGAAACAGAATGTTGATCGTTCGCACAAACTTGGCGAACAAATACAGGTACGATTCTGCACGCGAAAACAACGTTCCTCGTACACTACAATACGTAAATGTATCTCGCTTATGTCTTACCTCCAGGAGCGACAACCACATCCACGCGCGCGCCCAGCATCGCTCCGCGCCAAGAATTTAGGATTGGCAAAGCTCTTGATCGCTCCGCACCAAGAACGATGCAAACTTTGCGTGTGACCACTTCCACGTTCGAACTTGGTCTGTTTGTAGGAGTGTACACTCCAAGTTCGATGAAATGAATGCACGGGGAAGGCCTGCTGAGGTCCTTGTTCTGGTCTTGCTAAACTAAAGCATAGTTGTGTAGTATGATGTCATTCACAAGCTGCGACCTTGTGTGGGTGTTGATTGTGATGCGATTTCCTTGACTGCCTAGGACCCAGGTCTACCTTAGCGCAAATTAAAATGGCGTATATATCCAGGTAACAGTAGAGCTGGGGGTATAGGGTTGGGAATCGCTGATTTAAGGCTGGGATTGCCTGAAAAGAGAAGTACCCATAGTAAAGGACAAAGTTTTTTTCGTTAGAATGTGCTGGTACCTAATAATGAATAGCGTAACTACAGCAGTTTTCTATACAAATATTTAAATCATTATACTCTCTTTAAGTGGACCCCAAACAACACAGAGGGAGCTTTAAAAAAAATGCAATTTGATTTGCATAACCACACGACAAGAAAATACAAAACACAAACGCAAGGTCGTTCACGGCTCCTTACAGACTGCTAGGTTAACAAAATTATAATTAGCGCTCTACCACAAATAACTTGAGGAGAATAATGAACCGTTGTAACGTAACGTATGAAGTAAAAATCGCGTAATTATTGGCATGGGAGACTTTCAAAATTAAGATCTCTTGATCCTTCACTTAATGGTAAAACGCCGACATTTCAAAGAAAACACCTTTGGAAATTCAATTCTTTTTCATTGTTACCATTGAATAAAGAGGTTTTTATTCAATGTCATTACGAAGTGTGTTTGTTATACTGATAACGATCCTAGTGCCTATTCAAATAACAGGTAACGAAGACTTTGTAACTAACGAAATGTTATTACAGTAGAGACGCGTTTTGACTTTTAGGACTTGGAAAAAGTTCAACCATATTTTCGTTTTTTTGTATTTTTCTCTGAAACGGTAGGGAAATTTCGAATTAGAACAAGCAAAAGCTTTTATGGAGAATGCATTTTTGTCAAAAAGTATAGTAAGTTTTTCTTCTTGTAAAGTCAATCCGGGGACATACGGTATAACAATTTTTTTAAAATTTTTTTGCCGTTTATACCTAAATATACATTTGTTCCCCATGTCTTACATTCGAGGGATGGTCTTTTGTAAATTAGTTTTTTACTGAAGTTAATAGTTGTTTACAAAGATATTTAATAATAAATGACACATTATTATGGCCCCTTTTTTCCCTCTACAAGATGCTACTTTTAAATTTGAAGTTTGACGTTTCGTCTCCGGTTAACTTCATCAACTTTGTTTCTTATGGAAGTAATTTTTACTTTTTGTGTCATTTGATAGAGAATTTTTTTCTGATTTCAAAAATGTACACATCAATTTTTTTAATGCTTGTAAAATATCTTTTTTGCCTTTGTCTTAAATAACGTACGTAAGTAGTTTCTTGCGTTTTTACGAATTAACGTTATTTCTTATTAAAAATAGATGATGTTACCATCAAGGGTAACTTTGTCAAATGTAAACTACCTCTACCTATCTCTTACAGTTCCCGAGATCCCCATGGTGGCCTTTGAATTTGAATCACCCTGTATAGGTCAATTATTACACATTACACTAAACTGACTAAACTAATACTAATATGTAATAGGTACTATCATTGAATAAAGAGCTTTATTCAATGGAACTACTTAAGTTCAAAAAATTTAATTTGCAACAAGGTATGGATTATAAATTACGGTATTTTAATCTGCAATCAGCAAAGATAAAGAATAGGGAAGAAGGTCAAACCAATCGCATTACAAATAAACACCCACACAAGGTCGCATCTTGCCAGACATCAACAACAATATACAACAGCCCTTTGTTCTAAAAATTACGTAAAATTTTGATATTTGTTGTAAAGGAATGTTACATGTTACCTATCCCCATTTCTATTATTTATTTCATAAAACGATAGGTAGAGGAGGTACCTTTTGCAATGAATAGGAAAGAGAAACCAAATAAATGTCGAAGCAAGTAGTTGACAAAATAAAAATACACCAGTGAACGATCTTTTTCTTGCTGTCAGCAAATTCTATTACACGCACGCTCTGTTCAACCTTGAAAGAGAATCGCTAAATGATTTAGCATAGGCAACTTACATAGCCTGCTAGTTTTTTTTTGCTCGTAAATTTTTGGTCTTTTATTATCCCCATTACACAGTTACTAGTACTAGCCTAGTTAAAAAGTAAGAACAACTCCATCGCAAGATAAAAGCGCTTACCTATTTCATATCTTTATCGTATTTTTTACTGACTTCCTAAAACTCTTGGTGGCACCCTCTGTGACAAAGAAGCTACACTGTTGACCGCGATATTAGTCACAGCTGCGTAGTTTATTTCCATTTCTCCAGTTTACATGCCCATTTTTCAGAACTTCATTCACCACTTTTTTTATGAAAACTTTTGAGCTTCACATGAATTGCCAAAATATAGATAAGTATTCACGCTACTGATCCCATACACCCGTATTGCTTAAATTGCTCCCTAATTTTTGCAATTAATTCCTAAACTATGAACTCTTTTGACGCATGTTTTCTGGATTTTTTAAACATATATTAATGGACAAAATATCAGTTTATATTTTTATTTATATTTATATTTATATCTAATGCATATTTTTCCGATCATATACACCCCTTGCTTATGGAATGGTGAATGAAGTTCAGAGGCAATGCACGCCCCATTGAATTACATGTGCATCACCAGTTGCCTATACTCTCTAAATCCAAACCTTAAAATACTTTAGAAATAAATGTGGCGTTTGTTTTTTCGGCCATTGGCATAATATGGAACCGACTTGGTAAATTTGTAAGGGCAAGAAAAGTAATTAATGGAACATGCCATACTAAGTAAATTGTCAAACACAAGAAGGTTATTTTCATACTATATATCGCATGCAGTAGGATGTAATATCATAAATTAATTGCTCACTCTTTGATTGCTCTCATTGCGAACTTATTACATTTCACATATCTCGTTGAGAAACAAATGAAGGATTAAACAGCAATGCCGACTTACTGCATAGATAGTAAAGCCATTACGTTTTACAATGACCCAGTCTCAGTCTTGGATTTTGCGTGTTTCTACTGTATTCGAATTTACCGCTCATGATTTAGTAAGTTTTTGTTTTCGGAAAATGAAGCCAGATCTTATACATATTTTACTCGTAGCAATGTAGCATCATATAATGCTGAGTATACAGGGTGGTGCCTAGCGCGACGCAGCATAAGGATTTCAATGGTAATTCCTTTATAGTCAATTACTAGCTCCCCTAATTATTTTAGAGCAAAAGTCTAAACAGGATTTTTTCGGAGAAAAAAATACTGCATCTGTTCATACTATTGCTCATAATTTTCCGTTTTTCAAAACCGTAGAAATCGACAAAATAAAAAGGTTCATTTTACAATAAATCAGATATGCCTTGGAATTAACTAAAAAAACAGCGATAACTTTTCATTATTTGCCTTTGATGTATACTAAATTTATACTTTTTATAAATTAGTTAATCATCAAAATGTTTATCATGTATTTAACTGAAGAGAAAGAGGAATAATGTTAAAGTTGTTTTATGCCCGCCAAGTAATAACGATTTCAAGCAGTACCACAGTAGACAGAATGGTGAGCAAGTTTCAAAGAACAGGAACAGTGTTAAATCCCTGCAAGTGCAATAATGTTCAAAATGTCCGTCAAAACCATAAGGAAAACGACAATATATATTCATCGTTTCAGGCTTCGGCTGCAGCAGCGGAAAATCCGAATATATGTTTAAGAGCAATTCTTCCTCAAATCAATTTCTTTTTCTTCGATTATGTACTCTGGTTCCGGAAAATAATACAAAATAGTATCTGATGCAGATGCAGCATTACAATCTCTAAAAAAAACATTACCTCAATACCTCATAGACGCTGTTTCTTGCGTCGCGTCGGATAGTTGTAACAGAATTAAATATGAAAATTGTTCGACGTCAAACAACGATAACTTAGATGCGATGCGCTTGTAGTTTATTAAAAGATTCCAAAGCATCACTGATTTATACAAATGTAATTTTTTATTTTGTGGTTTTCTACGGTTAGTCCAGGAAATAGAGACTGAAAATGGACCATTTCCTGCAAAACGAGAAGTAGTTACAACTACTGAACTGAAGTGAGACAATTTTTTAATTTCAAAAGTATATTAGATATACTATATTTTTTATATAGTATATAGTAGTATATTATATTTTTTTCTAAAGTGAACCATTAAAAAGACATGATTGAAAAACTAAGAAACCAACCAAATTTCAGGGGCTTTGGGGGTGGTACGGAGGAAGCACAAGGGGTGGGAGGTCGAAAACTTAGATTCTTAACCACCAGATGACTGTCTATGACATGCAAAAGAAATTGGAACTACTTCTCATTTTGCAAGTTAAAACCCTCTATTCCCTGGACTAGGTTTTGAAAAACAGAAAATTATAAGTAATCGTATGAACAGATGCAGTATTTTTTTCTCTAAAAAAACGTATTTAGACTTTTGCTCTGAAATAATTAGGGGAACTAATAATTGGTGAGTAACAAACAGTCAAGGAGACTGATGCAAATTGGTCGATTTGGGGAATTTGAAGTGAAAGTAGTTTGTTGTTCTATGGTGAAAGTCAAGCCGCATGAAACGTCTCTAGACTAAGGGTGTTATTTACTGCCGTCATTTTTTAAATTGCAGTGAAGAAGAAATACTAGACGGTCTTAAGGATGAGAATGTTGTAATAATAGAAGTGTAAGGCATGAGTGCTAGAGGAAGACTGGTTTATTTGTTGCGTGTACACTGGTACTACAATACATGCATACATGTCAGGTTGCCTATACTACAAATGTGATTGCTGTGAAAAGGATTAAGAGGAAAGTCAGTGGAAATCTTGTAGACACTCCTAACATTATACTTACGTTCAATTCTACCGTATTACCTACGAAAATAGATGCAGCTTTCTATGTTTTAAGAGTGAGGCCGTATATCCCTCCACCCATAGCATTATATTATGCTCCACCGATGCGCTGTTACAGAAATTTGGACATACTACTGTAAAGTGTCAGAGTCCTCAAGTATGTGTATGTGGAAAACCGCCGCTGTATAAACTGTAAAGGAAATCACCCTGCAAACTCCAGGTCATGTGAAATGTACCTATAAACAAGAGCTGCAAATTCAAGAAATCAAAGTTACACGGAGGGTAACTTACCCGGAAGCAAGACGATTGGTAGTACCGTAACGACCAATAATTTGTATGCTAATGTTGCTATGCACAATGGTGGCTCGACACAACAAAACATTATCCCGTCTCAGGTACAGTTGGTGGCTGAAATCAGAAAGATTATTAGGGAAGAAATGAAGGAACTTACCTCAGAGATGATCGCACACGTGAAACAGTCTCTATCGCGGCCTGCTGACGATAGAGTAGAATTTTGTCTTCCGGTACCCATAGATGACGAATCTCTGTCGCGAGGGAGTAGAATTTCGTCTTCCGATACCCATGGATGCCGAATCCAGGGGTGCAAAACGCAAACCCTCTCTGACGTCATCCGCGACCTCAAGCATTGAGTCCGTAGATGAAGGGCCTAGAAGAGGCAAAAAGCGGTAAAAAGAAAAAGGGGTGGCCCAAGGGTAAACCCCGAGGGCCTGGGTTACCATCTAGTAAGTGATAGAATCTGTGATAAAACCTATGATATTTTTTGATCGATGTCTGTATTTATTTATTTACTTAATTGTTTAGTATCGTTGCTCAATGTCGTGTATTTGTATTTGTCCCCATATACACTAAATGTTATTTATTTTATACCGCTGTGCATCGCTCTCCAAGAGACTCACCTAAAACCTAGAAGCAAATTTTCCATGAACGGTTTTGAGATCATACGGAAAGACTTTCGATCACCAGGAAGGGCCTGCGGTGGAGTGGCTATTGCCATAAGGAGAGGCACTCCATACAAGCGAATTAGAATCGACACAGATTACCAGATTGTGGCTGTAAAACTCGATCTTAACAACAGCTTTACGCTTTGCAACGTATATCTTCCAAACACAAATTATGACGTAGTAGAAATAGGAAGAATTATCGACCAGCTTCCAGCACCGTTCATTTTTGTCGGAGACTTTAACTCTCACCACTCGCGGTAAAGAGCTCTTGGAACTGCTAGAAAGCAAAGATCTCAGTATCTTAAACGAGAACGCATCGACTTTCTTTGACGTCCGATCGGGCACTTTCGACTCGATCGACTTGTCTATATGCACGCCGACCATGCACACCTACCTCAAATGGGAGGTGGAGAGCGATCTTTTCAACAGCGACCACTATCCAATCGTTATCACGATCGGAGGTGGAAACTTTCCCATTAGGACAGTGTCTAAGTTCAAGCTATGGCAAGCTGATTGGAAAGCTTTCTCTGAAAAACTCGTTCCTCCCGACGAGGGAAACCCAAATGTAAAATCACTTACCGACTCCATCTTGAAAGCGGCGGAAGAATGCATCCCAAGATCGAGGTCCTGTGTCATCAAACGCAGGGTTCCGTGGTGGACACCTGAAATAAAACAAAAAATAAATGTTAAAAAACAGGCCTTGAGGCAATTTAAACGTCGTCCTAGTAACGAAAACTTGGTCGAGTTTAAAAAGAAGAGAGCAGTGTCGACGAGCGATTCTCAATGCCCAAAGAACGTCTTGGCAGCGTTACGTGTCTACTATCACACCGGACGCTACATCGAATGAGGTATGGGGGAAGATCGGGGCCATATCTGGTCGATCTCGTCTCGTACCAGGCATCCCAATTTCCTTCGCGGTACTGACGACACGATATTGGAGAATCCGCAAGATGGTATCCACAATGAGATGCTTCGTCATTGCACCGATGACCTGAAAAGGATCATATTAAAATATTATAACGTTTGCTGGCAAACACATACTTACCCCCGGGAATGGAAAAAGGCCATTGTGGTCCCGATTCCGAAGCCGGGAAAGGACCCACTCTTCTCGAAGAACTACCGCCCAATCAGCCTGACGTCGTGTTTGGGAAAGCTGCTCGAAAAAATGGTTAACGTGCGACTCCAGTTTTACTTGGAGAGTAGCGGAGTGCTGGTACCATATCAGGCCGGGTTTCGCAAGGAGCGATCGACGACTGACCATCTTGTCGGGCTCGGCGATAATATCCTGCGGGCATTCGACGAGCGCAAACACCTGGTAGCAACTCTCTTCGACATTAGAGGCGCGTACGACATGACCTGGCGACACGGAATTATAGAAAAGATGCACAAATACGATCTACGTGGAAACTTACCCAAATTTGTCCGGTCGTTCCTCGAGGGACGAAGTTTTACCGTTAGGATTGGCGACGTTTACTCCAAAGAACGCGTCTTGGAGAACGGTGTCCCGCAGGGTTCGACGTTGAATTGTTCGCTTTTCGCAATAGCGATAAACGAGATTACACGAGGTGTCACGCACGAGATCGATAAACGCCTGTACGTGGACGACCTAATGATAGCTTGCGCGAATGAAACTGTCGGTGGTGCGACGCGCAA
This sequence comes from Photinus pyralis, assembly GCF_008802855.1. NCBI lineage: Eukaryota > Metazoa > Arthropoda > Insecta > Coleoptera > Lampyridae > Photinus > Photinus pyralis. The sequence goes on from NW_022170403.1 coordinate 5,220,657, forward strand.
ACTCCAAGACGCGATCGACTCCATATCTACGAACACGAAGGAAGTGGGTTTCGAGCTGTCAGAAGAAAAAACTAAGGCATTACATTTTTGTCGGCTTCGCAGGCCACACTACGATCCTGTACTATACCTGAATGGCCGAATGATAGTTGTGCCCCAGGAGGTCAGATTTTTAGGTCTGGTTTTCGATAGCGAGCTGAGGTGGAAACGACATGTCGAAGGGCTGGTAACGTCTTGTCGAAAATTGTTAAACATTATCAGAGTACTCGCACATCACAAGTGGGGAGCCGATCCAAAAACGCTTCTTGACGTTTATAAGGCTCTGATACTTTCAAAGCTCGACTACGGCTGTAACGTCCACTCCACCTGTAGTAAAACTCAGCTCAAGGAACTTGATGAAGTTCAGAATCTCGCGATTCGATACTCACTTGGAGCTTTTCCAACAAGTCCGACTGATGCCCTCCACGTCGAGGCAAACGTTCACCCGCTGGCTCTGCGAAGAAAGCAGATCATCACTCAGTATTGTCTGAACATATCGCTGCAGGAAAACCATCCAAACCACCAAATACTTACAGATAGAACAAGAACTGCGCGATTAAGAGCATGTAGACCGTTAGGCATACGATCTGGAGAGGTATAGGTATTGGATGAACTGGGATTGGGCGAGACTGATTTCGCAGACTCGACGAAAAGATCAAGACGGTCGATTGTGATGAGTCAGTTGATGGAGAAATGGAGGGAAGCGTGGACGGAGACGGAAACTAGGCTTAGAAGGGTCAAACCAAGCCCAGGTCCGCTGTTCCACATGAAGGTGGGACGATATAACCATACCAAACTATACAGGCTGAGGATAGGGCACACTGCTCTCACACATGGATACTTGCTGAAAGGTGAGAATGCTCCAGTATGTGAGAGATGTAATGTAGCATTGACGGTGGAACATATACTCTGTACTTGCGTGAAGTTTGATGTTCAGCGTGCCACCTTTAAGATTAACAGGAACTGGGCCGAAAATTTTAAGGGAAGGGAAGAGTGTGAGAGGACAATTACCTACATGCGGTGCATTGGAATGCTTGATAAACTATAGATGATCGTCAAAAATAAAAATAATGAAAATGGTGGTAATGGTGAGGATAGTAATAATAATGAATGTTTTGTTAAAATTTTAATATCTATATTATGGTTGTTTTGTATATTGATGTGATCTGGTTTAATTGTTTGTTGTGCATATTTACTATAAAGTTCAATTTAAAAATTAGTTTTCTGCAAACTATAGGCTAATGGCCGCAGTAGCCGACGCCTCAGGTGGGGTTATAGGGGAGTCCCACACTATTCCGGGTTCCCAGCCGGAGTGTGCGTAATGCATTTTCCCACCTGTCCAAAAAAAAAAATTGGCTATAAAGAAATTACCATTGAAATCCCTATGCTGCGTTGCCCTAGGCACCACCCGGTATAATGTATGATCTAAGGCCTCTAAGGGCAACATATCGCAAGGCGCTACAAGGTACCTACAGTGTACAGTGTGAGTGCAAAATTCTATTTGGCGTAATTCAAAAGAATACCAATAGTCTAAGCATTTGAATTTCGAAAGTTGGAAAAGCATTCCCCCCTTTAAGAAACCGCCCCGTTCGTCCCTGCCTACTGAAAAAACCAAAATCTATACATTTACTCTGACCTCCTACAGGGTCGCGAGTTCTTTTTGCCTTATGAACGAACGAGAGCGGTATATTCGAGATAGTGACTGCCGAGTACCGTGGTCCTGTATATGTTTCTGCGCCATCTATAGACGAACCGCTGAACTAACGTTTAGCTTTCGATGTAAATATAGTGCGAAACACCTCTAGGGACACTATAGGCAAGGCACAGACAACATATACTACAGACGGTCAATCTTAAGGCTGATTCTCACTATACATAACGTTTCCATACCATATCCATTCCATAACCATTCCGTAAATTATTATAAGCTACGAAATTGACCTTTAAGTGATATGTGCGTAAGACATTCAGTCGCGCGCTAATACACATTCGCCTTCCATATGTGAACGGAAAGGAGAATGTGTATTAGCGCGCGGCTGAATGTCTTACGCACATATCACTTAAAGCAAAGATCATACTACACTAGATAGACAGCGCTGTATAAATTTTAGACTCTCATAATTCGTCCCGCCAAATAAGTCGACTGCGTCCTCCAGCGGCTATGTTTTTATGAGAATAGTACAAACTACCTGGCGGGGTAAGAAGACGCGCGAAATGGCAAAGCACAGTTATTTTTAGAATAAAGGGCTATTGTATGGGATATCGGTGTCATTCTTAAGCGCAACCTTGTGTGGGTGTTATAGATGTTTTTATCTGGTTACCTTACTGTAAATTAAAATACCGAATACTCACATCTTGTTTTAAATTAAATTTTTTATCGTAACACAACGAAGTGAGGTAAAGCTTATGTGCTCGTGTTTCCATCTGTCCGTCCGTCCGTCCATCCGTTCCATCGAGATCTCGGCCCCTGGGCCACCTAGAGACTTCGGGTTTACGCTAATTGATAGCCGTTATGGTCTATATTTGCCCATTTCGATCAGTTTCGTATTTTCCATATTTTGCGCAGACTGTGCAATGCCAACTTTCATACTTATGGAGATATTTCTTTGAAATTTTAACCACAGACGCTTCTAGTTCCGACTCACTTTAGCTGGACACAATTTTATTATGTAGGAGGCTAAGCGGGATATCTCGTTTATCCCAATCATAAAATGCTTAATTACAACAAATCTAAATTAGATAAATGTGTGGTTACAATGTAAATATGCCTGGATAAGTAGGTGCATATTATCACAGATTTATAGTATATTTAAATCTGTGATATTATATTTGAAGATTTGCTAAAGTATCGTAGATAGGTACGTGAAACTAAAAGTTTTCAGAAATTATGCTAAGAAAAAAGACGCTTTTGCAATTATTAATTTAATCCGAAAATCTGGAAAATGTATTGGTTAGCGCTGGTTAAAAAAAAGCAAAGGGAATATTGTGTACAACTTTCAAATTATTTCTTTCATTGTAACGTCCTGACTGTAATAGAATCTACCTCGTCTTGAATGACGCCCACTTACAAATGTAATTTTATCCCAATGATAGTGAGGAGTGTTCAGTAGGTCATGTTTATGTGTCTCGTGTTTAGACAATAATCACTCTTTGTATTTATGATATGATTCGAACTCGTACGAAGACGGCTTCGGATGAATCAGTTACGTTCTTAACTTTGAAAGCCCCCTATAAATATTTTTATGGAACTACTTAAACGCGAAACAACTCTTGCATATACGCTGGCTATCTATTGCTTAAAGGTCAATTTCATAGATATAATAATTTACGGAATGGTTATGGAAAGGATATGGTATGGAAACGTTATGTATAGTGAGAATCAACCTTTAAGGGGAAAAAGCACGCCAAGTTTTGTTTCAAATGTCCCCTTATTTAAAAACCTGCTATCCCTCTATTTTGCTCCATCTATTAGCGCATACAACAATGTGTTGGTTCTTCTACAGATTTCTTATTTTGGAATGGTTTTGCAAATTGTCTAGGGAAAGAAGTATTGATACTTTATTTTTAGAAAGCTGTCCCACTCTCGCAAGAAATCCCCATATTTACATCTGGGCGAAGTGCTGATAATCTTTGCAGGTACACATACAAAGCAAATATCACTTCATATTCGCAATTACGTATTACTCGTTGTCTTTGGGTGCATAAGAAACGATATAACTTGCACCACTTTTCGAATTCTCGAAAAAAGTGTAATCTCCGTGTTTGTTTATATTTATATACCTACTTGTCTCTCCGTTTGTGGAATAAATCTTGCAATCAGCAATTTAACTTCATTTTACTTGGATAAAGAAAACCTAAACGTAAGCAAATTTTCGTATGAATATTTGCCTCATATGTAATAAATCCCATATGAGGTGTGCAATTATCGGTCAATTACAGCGGTAATTGCATTGCAGAAAACGAAAGAGCCCTGCGATAATTGCACCTGCATGGGAATACACTCAGGGCATAAAATAACATGTTAACTGGGTGACACTTGTGTCGCCCAGTGTTGAGATTTTGTCGCCCAGTGGCTATGGGTGGTGCCGGCAAATTTATATTTTTTAATAATTTAATAATTCACATTTTACATTTATCGGAATTTTAAAAGTATTTAAAAAATGACAGACATTGAGTAAATATTTTAGAATATTCTCAGTTTCCGTTTAGTAAACAAGCGAGTAACAATGGAACTGCGATTTCTGATTTTTTTTTTTTTTGAGTTGGATCCATCGTTCCTCGAAATGGGGGTTGAAATATATTATGTTATCAAAAATCTCTAAACCTTCCCCATATAGTTTTATTCGTTGAAGTTTTTTTTATTTTTAAAAAACTTCAACGAATAAAACTATATGGGGAAGGTTTAGAGATTTTTGATAACATAATATGCGATTTCTGACTTAAAATGAGTCGGGGAGAGTCGAGAGTCATTATTCATATACTTCTTTTGGGCCAAAAATCCCAACCGTACACGGTACAAGTGTAGAACACATGAGAAAAGGCGCGCAGTTTGAAAGTATGTCAGTAGCGCATGCGCAGCTAAGTCGACGCTAGCGCTCCGATTTTGCCGGCTTGCCGAATGCCGCCAGTCGAGAGTGCACTGTGTTGGGGGAATGTTGTCGGTCGACTCGACTCCAACTAACTGACCAGTGACTGACTAACGGATATTCCAGGTTAATTCTTCGTTATTAATAAGGTATTTTATAGTAGCCTACCTACATAGTACATGTAATCAATTATTTACTTATTAATTATTTACTTTTAAAACTAAACCTACGCCAACGCCAAGTTCTATTTCATTAAAAGACACGTAAAAATCTGTGATTTTCCCTTTAATTTGTGCAAACATTTTCCGGGGGGGCCCCGGACCCCCCTCTCTCCTGGGGGGTATCGCAGACCCCCCGGTGAGTACACTCAGTACAGGTCCTTGTCGCCCAGTGGAAATCCCTTAAAATATGCTCTGAATACACTTAACAATTTTATAAGTAGGTAAGGTGAGTGTAATGTTTATTCGGGAATTACACTCGTGCATCAAAATAAATCTGATAATTTTTAGCGCATTTTCCAACGAAGTTGCGTGCGCTATTGCAGCCACTTTCTCTGTCCGTCCGTCTGTCCGAGGCCTTAACTACTCCTACAGTTTTCAAGATATTTAGTTCGTTCTTTTTGCATTCGGTAGCGTATCGCTCTGGCACCTGAGTCAAAGAAAATATTGACGATTGAACTGCGCATGCGCAGGCTGCGCAATGTTAACTTTTTTATTTATTAATATATTTTGTTGAAATTTTAATCACAGATACTTGTAGTAAAGGCAAACATATCGCATATAGTCAAAATCAGATGTGCGCATGCGCAGACTGCGCAATGCAAACTTTCTTATTTATGGAGATATTTCTTTGAAATTTTAACCAAAGATACTTATAATAAAATCAAACGTATTGCATATTGTAAATATCAGATTAATAAGCGCAGTAAGTGTCAACTTCTTTATTTATGAAGATATTTCTTTAAAATTTTAACCATATATGCGTGTAGTAATGAAAAACTTAGCGCACATAGGTATGGCCTTTGGGGAAGTATTGATCAATTTATGGAAAATGCGCCGCAGTTACTTGCCTATAGGGCGAAAACCTTTTTACTTGTTTATTCAAGTATCTTATCAGTAAAAAACTGCATTCGGTTATTTTCATAATTTGTTAAAAGAGCATTTTGATGGACTTGTGCAATTACCTACGAAAATTGTCACAAAGCAAAGTTTTAATAGCGATCCTCGAGATGGTTTATAGCTTTGTATCTATTACTGTCTGCCGGTTTAGTGTGTTGTCACTTCACTCAACGAAACCATGTGTATTGTATGCAAAAAATCCCCTGAATCTGTAAATGGCAGTCTAGCTGACCGGAAACTCCGGGAACATATTGCTATACAGAAGAAAACGAAGAAAAAATGGGAAAATATCGTTTTTTTGCATTTGACTTCATTAGGTATCTCGTTAACTATTCCTCTTACGGAAAAAATGAAGAGAACGATTTGTTTAGAATCGATTTTTCTATCAGATAGGTACAGTTGGTATGATTTTTATTAAACAGAGTGCCAAGGGCCTATTATAAAGTTACTTTCTTGGTCTATTTCTGGGGTTTCCACTAAACTAATTCCACAGTCCGTCGATTTGCAAAACTCATCGGGACAACAGACAATTGTTGGAATAGGTTGTTTTACGGTTCCACCATCCATAAAAATATTGAAAACGCTCTGGGAGTCATCCAGTTTGAAAGACAAAGCATCGAGAAGGGCGTATCAACAAAAACAAATGTTAATTTTTGGGATTACTTTTTTTGTATTTTTCCAGAAAAAACAATAACATTTAAAAATGAACGGTTCTGTACCAACTGAAAATTCGATTCTAAACAAATTCATTTCTATGAGCTCGAGCAATAGTTGACGAGATAACTGCATTTTTCCATTTTTTCTTGGTTTTTTTGTGTATAGCAATATGTTCCGAGAACTTCCGGGCAGGGAACTACATAGAATACACTTGGTTTTGTTGTGTGAAATGCCAACATCCAGTTTAGAATACTTTTGGAGCTAATTTGACTGGACTATGTTGACCCTACACATTGACATAAAATAAAGTTCGTTAAGTGCTCCCTCGGCCCTCCCCTAATCAAAAAATTTTGTGATGGGGTATCATCACAGATACATATAGGTAAGGTAGGCAAGGCCGTGCGAGGGGGAGGGGCGAGGGGGAGGGGGGCCCAGGCCCTGGACGCCAAGTCTGGGGGGCGCTGAAGTCGCCCGTCGTCGCCTTAGTCGGGAGCGTCAAAGGCGTGAGTGAAAGATTTACCTCGAATTATATAAACGAATCCGTACATACTCTTGTTTCGTATTTTATAAACTCAGAATCAGTAAAAATTTAAAAATTAAAAACTGTCGCGTTTGTAAAGTCGGTAATTTCATGGAGTTAGGAAATCAAACAAAAGCGCCTGCATTTGCCATGTTTGATCTCAAATTGCCATGGCACCACTGATTTTCTTAAAAGCGCCAGTTTTTAGTTATCCAATTTCTTGGATTCAAAGTTCAGAAAATTAAAAGCTATAGTATGCATGGATTCGTAATTTTTTTCTCTACAAAAAACCTAAATAGACTTTCTCTCTAAAATAATTAGAGAAGTCAATAATCAGAAATGAAAAAATTACTATTGCAATTCCTATGGTGCGTTGTTCAAGTCACCACCCGGTATAATAGTATATTTATTATGGAAAAACAAAAATTGTTTATTATTCTAATAAAATCTTTTCTTGTCCAACCTCATAATTTTATATGTGGAGGGCAAATTTAGTTTCCCGCCCTTGTATAACCAACCCGCTCCATCAATTTTTTAAATGTTTAGAAAAGAGAAAAATGAAGAATTAAAATGTATCCTATTTCATGTAATTTATGATGTTATACAAGTGAGCACTTATCTTATCTAAGTAAAGGCCGGCGTTGAAGCCGAGGAAATAAGGTTTGAGCATTGAATAAAAAATTTTTTTATTCAATGGTTTGAGTATATGTATTTTAATTTTACAAAAATGACTCCATCTATTACACACTTTTACCACACACAACAGTTTTCTGTGCGTCTACCACATTTTACCACAATTTATTTCGACTGCTTCAAGGTAGACAACACACTAACCGTACACTATTAGGTGTTGCGTTTATTTCTATACAATTGCATTGACCGTCTGTAGTATGTTGCCTATGCTATAGGTAATGAAGAATTTTAGTAAAAATTTCCTTTAAGGCTGGACAGTACACCCGTTCCGTTGCCCGAAAATACTTGATCCACGATATCTTAATTCTGAGTGAAGATGAAGAAGGGGTCGAATATTCCTGTGAAAGGTGAATGCTTTAGCTAGACAATAACGCCGGGGTTTACTAAAATGCTTTAAAATAAGCTTTTTTTTTAAGGGCAACGTCGAGGGCTGTTAGGGTGTCATATTTTGGAAAAGAAAAAAGGAAATAAATTTTCCTGGCGTTATTGCCTAGATATTAAGTTTACGAACGTATCTTAATTTTGGAAATTGTTCCAACTTCATTTATAGATAAGTTATCTTGGAAAAACAACTTAAAAGTTTTCCTCAAAAGCGCGAAAAGATAGCTTCCGCCGCGTGGCTGGTTTTATACAGATAGAAAATATGCATTATAATTGGACTAAGTTTATGTTTTTACCATCGAACACAAATTAATATTATAAATAACCAAATTTGGGGATTGACAATAGGCAACTTTACATACTCCGTTCTGTATGTACTGTCCAGCCTTAAGTGACCATAAAATGACTAGAAACTTAAGCGTTATCTATGTAATGACCCGAAGGAAGAAGGCAATAACGAAATTCATGGAGATTTGATTTCATAAAAAATTAAAATTGCTCATTTTCAAAAATTTAATTAACCTATTTGTAGCTAATGTATATCGATGAAAATTCGTTACCTCCTGTGCTGGTCCGTGCTGATTAATATAAAAAAAGAATTAGGCTGATACAACAAACGGTTTTTAAAAATTGTACAAAAATCTAAAGGCTTGTTTGATCCCTAGCTACCACTCCGGCGGCGCGTTCTAGGCGCTCCCCGACTAAATAGCGCCATCTCAGAACAAGGGGACGCTAATGAACGTATGATTTTCTATTTTTACGGTTATTTAATGACAGCATATCCTGACCGAAATTAGCAATGCCAGTTTATCGTATTTGTTTGCAACTCTTGCGTTTCCTTATGATTATACATGGTGTGTATAATCAATGCTTATGGTATTAGTCAATGGCGCAACTAAAAACTAACATACATTGCAAATTGACACAATTGGTCCAACTTCCAGGAGCAACTTCAACCTAATGGCGATGGGTAGATAAGGAAAAAAGTACATGTTTAATTAGTAACATATGTGGTTTATTTAATTAAAATAGTATGGTATAATTCTATAAGTAGTCTTCCCATAAACAATTGCATCATCGCCTATCTGGCAGCATAAATCTGAATAATCTATAAGCTAGAATTTAATAAAATGCAACATTCTGTTCCTGGATACTTAGGTAACGAAAGATTATATTTACTCTCAAGTGACGGCGGAACAAACCGTCCTCCTAAATAATGGTATTTCCCATTAAACTTATTTGCACACAGCTTCGGTGCTGTTAAAGATATAAGTAACTCTGGTTTGACTCCACCTTCAGGAGGTTCTCCATTCTCCACATCCCATCCACTTGGAATATCAATACTGTAAAAATAGTTTCCTTTAAATTTAATAACTTGCAGCAAATGATTATTCCATTCCCGTCATTGTTAGGGATGGTTCATTTAGGATCGATCAACCCCAATTCAGTTGACTGGTGCAATTAAGAAATTAGATAATTTTTGATTTTTAACTACTTAATAAAAATTCTTCACTCATTCAGTCAACTGATCTGAAGGCTATTGTACGAGCTATTGTAGCTTCTATAAGTTAGACAAATGAGATTTCAACCCTCAATCAATAAAGAAGCAAAAAGGTTTTCGTGTATCGGTCGATTTATATAAATTGGATTTTACTCACCTAGCTACGGGTACCGTAGTAGTTTTCATTAATTCAATAATAGGCACAAATGCAGCACGTACAGGTGGTTTGAAACTAAATCCAAACAGAGCATCTACAATTAAACCATATTTATTTATTTCATTGGAAATGGGCAATTCTGACAACAAAGGAATATCCATTGCTTCACATTGGTGCGTTAGATTATTGTAAAGGTCTTTATCGGTACGTTTGGGATAATAAACCGAGACATTGTAATTGAATAGTTTTAAATGTCTTGCACATACTAAACCATCACCTCCATTATTTCCAGGGCCACAACAAACCAATACTGATTTGCAATTAATTTTTTCAGGCTTATAACATTGGGCTATCGCTGTTGCACAACTCAAGCCGGCCAATTCCATTAACTGATCGACACTGTATTTATACTCATTAAACAAATCCACGTCCACATTTATCGCCTCTTGTTGAGTTAGGTATTTAGGTGGCATATTGATCACTGATGATTTAGAGAGTGTCTGTAAAATCTATTTCATAGTTTAGAAATTGTATAGTTATGATATAAAATAAAATGTACCTGCCTTACCGCTGTCCGACAGCAATGTACTTGCATTTGCACTGATCAATATTATATAAAAAATAGCGGAAAGCAATTTTATCTCTAACCGCTACTGCATAACCACATAGCAACAATTTCAATAATAAGTATAATAATAGTATAACAATTAAAATTCAAAATAAACAAAGTTTGAGGTTAAAGATGGAAAAAACAATGTTTGGCAGTGGCGCACGGAACTACATTCAGAAAAAGGATAAACTGCGTAAAGGACGTTGCCATAGACGTACCCAATGCATATTTATTAGAAGTAGGCCAACGGCACAGTATATTGTATATTGTATAAAGTCTGTAAAATGAGTAAGTTTCGATTTCGGATTAGCGCTTAATTAACGCACGCCATCAGTTTATATATCTTTGTCGTTCTAACACATAATAATGTTGTGGTAGAAGGCAAGTGGGTAGCCAGTTTTGTCACCTCGGGTGGTGAACTAATAGCGTTTTCGATTGGCAAAATTCGTGCTGCACGAGTGCAATTTTTACGTTCTATTGGTAATTTTAGGGCAATTTTCTTGTTTCTTGCGTTGGAGAGTTTTTTGTTGTCATCTAGCGACAGCGAAGATGATGAACTAGCCATATAACTTCTACTTTACAAAAAGTTGCATTTACTCTTTAAAGTGAACGCCAAAAATTGGTTCTTTACAGGAATTTCAAATTTATATTCCTCATTGTTTATCATAAATAATAGTGAAATCGTTTCAGTCGTTTTTTAGAATACAGATTTGTCGATTACCTAAATCATTGTATAAATACAAATCTAAAATGAGGTTATGGACAAATGACAGCAAATATTTAAGAACATTTATGTTCCATTGAGAGCAATTTTCACATGGATTTCTTCAGTTTCTCGTGCAACACTCGTGCAGTGAGTTTTGCCAATCGAAAACGCTATAAGAAGGACGCTCTACGTTAAAGGAATTTTAAATGGAAATACATGCACCAAAAAGAGATATCAATAGGTAAGTCATGCTTTGGCGCGGCTCGGGAAACGTCCATTTAAAAACGCAATACAGTGACGTGGGTGCTCAAGCGGAGTAACGCCGTAACGGAGTTGCCCTACTTAAAATTTTGAGTTGTTAATGTTTATGAAATAAAAGTACAAACTGTACTGACGTATTAAAAACAAGTACAAATTGTGCAGACTTTCTTTTGTTGAGACCTTACATTAGGGTAGGTACCATAAAGAATAAAGTCATCCCCCCCCCCATTTTTGATATGTGGGAAGGGAGAAGGGGGTAGAAAACAGTTCCTTTCGTTGAGACCTTTAATTAAAATACCTTGAAAGATAAAATCAATAATCCCCCCCCCTCCAGACTGATTTCAAAAAGAATCGCGGAGGCGTTTGTATTATATTTATTACCTATTAAACCAATTACGTTCAATGTGATCGATTTCAGCAAATTCCGACTCGATATCCTCGACACAATTTTATTATGTAGGAGACTTAAGCGGGATCTCGTTTACTCCAATCACAAAATGTTTAATTACAACAAATCTAAATTGGAGGCGCTTTCTTTCGGCTACTTGGCAATCATGATTTCGAGATCGTGATTCGTAGGGTCACGTTTTACGAAAGAACGCGCGAATTCAAATCAAAGTATGGTTAAGTTTACGTAGTACACATTTGCATTCGAATTACGTATTTTGTGTTTGGATTATAAAAATAATTTAAATACAAGTGGAAGTACTTGCACGATTATGTTACAAATATTGACTAACCTATAACATTTGAGCAAAAATATCATATATGTATAAATATCCTTGCATTTATAGGTTAGGAATTTGTGATCATAAAACTTTTATGTTCAGTTTGTTCACGATTTTAGCAATCATGATCATAAGATCACACTTCAAAAGAACGTGATTTGACAATCCAAACGCGTTTTGATCATCGAAAGAAAGCGTCTTAGATGTATCGTAGGTACCTGAAACTAAAACTTTGACAAAATTATGCTAAGAAAAAAGACTTTTGCAAATATTAATTTCATCTGAAAAATTTGGAAAATGTATTGGTTGGCGTTAGTTAAAAAAATACAAAGGGAATGTGTAAAACCTCACAAATTATGTTTTTCATTTTAACGTCCTATCTGGAACAGGACCTATCTTTTCCTGAATGACGCCCACGTATACACATGTAATTTTATCATAATGAACGTGAAGAATGTTCAGTAGGTCATGTTAAAGTCACTAGATATAGAAAGTACCGCAATCATCCGCCATTTTTGGGCAAATTTGCTGCCAACTTAAAAAAATTGACAAATAAAATCTGAATAGCTGTAATTTTTTATAACCTAAGTTCATAGTACTGTCATGTTTTATAAAAATATATACAGATATCTCCAAACAGATGGAACAATCCCTAACATTAAAGTTACTAGAATCAGGTAACTTCCGCCATTTTTGGGCAAAAATCATACGTTCTCTCTCTAACACACGAGCCCAATGGATTGCGGTACTTTCTATATTTAGTGACTTTAGGTCATGTTTACGTGTCTCGTCTTTCGACAATAACCGCATTCTTTGTATTTATGATATGATTACAGCTGGACTGTGGTGCTAAGGGTCCCTGGTTCGAATCCGGGTTCGGGCATGGATATTTGTAAATGTATAGTGGGTGGGGTTGGTAGAGCAACCTTGGCTGAAACCCCGCCCACTCAAAAATAAAGGCAAAAAAAAGTAAAAATAAAATTCGAACTCGTACGAAGACGGCCTCGGATGAATTAGTTACGTTCTTAACTTTGAAAGCCCCCTATAATATTTTTATGGAACTACAACACGAAACATCTCTTGCATTAACGCTGGCTATCTAGTGTAGTATGATCTTTGGTAAAATTATATCCAACTTTAAGCAAAGAGTACTCTCTTTGGTTTGAGAATGCTGGGCTTATACAATCATTTTTTACCGTGGTTTTTGAAAATCTACATACATTACTCTAGAGTGACTATATAAAGGTTTTATTAGAAAGACAGTAATTACTACAATATTGCTAAAATAAGCGACACATTTTATTTTTTATTTTAAGGAATTGTTGAATTTTAAAGTACAGTCGCTGTAAAACTGCTCCTCTTCTTTGAATATTGAAAGTTTTGTCATTTAAAATCCAATATTGCGGCCAGGAGTCATTCTCAAAGACTCCATTAAACAGTTACATCAACCACAATGGCGGAAAGCAGCAGTAGTGCAGCTATTTATTTCTAGATGTCGCTTACCTATATGCATCATGCAACATAACTCATATGATTCATGTCATAACTAAAATCAATTATGACCTAGCCAATATAAATCTTTGGTGCAATAGGAATGGATTATGTCTGAACCCAGACAAAACTGTTGCCCTCTGCATATCAAATAGAATGAGGACAAATGAAATTAATTTAAACTGTCATATTTTAAAACTAAACGGTGCGGCAATTAAATGGGTAACACACACGAAAAACCTAGGGCTCATCTTAGACGAACACTTATCTTTTCAAAAGCATGTCGATAAAGCATATGGGCTGGGCTTCTCTAAATTAATAGTATATTGGAAGACAAGTGTTACAATGTGACCTATTGTAATACGACTATCTTGTGGCACGAGTGGCGTAGCGAAGCGGAGCCACGAGTGTCCACAAGATAGGGAGTATTACAATAAAGCATTGTAACACGTGTTTTTCATACTATTTTTTCTATTTCGGGGCTTTAATTTAATTAAAAAGTAATTATCAAAAACTACAGGAAACTTTAGAATTAATATGTCTTAAGGGCTTTCATTTAATTAAAAAGTAATTATCAAAAACTACAGGAAACTTTAGAATTAATATGTCTTAAGTTGGCAACACCATTTACGTTGACAAATTTTAAGTTGGTAGCGTAGATAAACACAACACTGACATTTGGAAACTTTAAATTCCGTGAATGTGCAATTTTTTACTCGTAGTAAATTTATTTATGGTGGATGTGTAAACTGCTGATTTGGAATGTATTAAGTTCTTCGTGTACCAAAAATCAAGGAAAACACATAAATTTTACGTACGTAATTTGATTTCACATCTGATGATTTGACGTTGACGTCTTGGCGAACTGCCAACTTAGAGATGAAAAGTTACCAAAAACAATGTTACAATGGAACTCATTGAAAACAGTTGCACAAAATTCTCATTG
>NW_022170403.1:5235147-5301458 GCF_008802855.1 Photinus pyralis
CTTTAAGGCTGGGATTGCCTGAAAAGAGAAGTACCCATAGTAAAGGACAAAGTTTTTTTCGTTAGAATGTGCTGGTACCTAATAATGAATAGCGTAAATACAGCAGTTTTCTATACAAATATTTAAATCATTATACTCTCTTTAAGTGGGCCCTAAACAACACAGAGGGAGCTTTAAAAAAAATGCAATTTGATTTGCATATCCACACGACAAGAAGATACAAAACACAAACGCAAGGTCGTTCACGGCTCCTTACAGACTGCTAGGTTAACAAAATTATAATTAGCGCTCTACCACACATAACTTGAGGAGAATAATGAACCGCTTGTAACGTAACCTATGAAGTAAAAATCGCGTAATTATTGGCATGGGGGACTTTCAAAATTAAAATTGGTTCACAAGTGGCGACAGGGGCTTTTTGTTTGGAAGGGCCCTCAGTAAAACTCTTGATTGTGCGGTAAAACACCGACATTTCAAAGAAAACACCTTTGGATTTGGAAATTCAATTCTTTTTCATTGTTACCATTGAATAAAGAGGTTTTTATTCAATGTCATTACGAAGTGTGTTTGTTATACTTGATAACGATCCTAGTGCCTATTCAAATAACAGGTAACGAAGACTTTGTAACTAACGAAATGTTATTACAGTAGAGACGCGTTTTGACTTTTAGGACTTGGAAAAAGTTCAACCATATTTTCGTTTTTTTGTATTTTTCTCTGAAACGGTAGGGAAATTTCGAATTAGAACAAGCAAAAGCTTTTATGGAGAATGCATTTTTGTCAAAAAGTATAGTAAGTTTTTCTTCTTGTAAAGTCAATCCGGGGACATACGGTATAACAATTTTTTTAAAATTTTTTTGCCGTTTATACCTAAATATACATTTGTTCCCCATGTCTTACATTCGAGGGATGGTCTTTTGTAAATTAGTTTTTTACTGAAGTTAATAGTTGTTTACAAAGATATTTAATAATAAATGACACATTATTATGGCCCCTTTTTTCCCTCTACAAGATGCTACTTTTAAATTTGAAGTTTGACGTTTCGTCTCCGGTTAACTTCATCAACTTTGTTTCTTATGGAAGTAATTTTTACTTTTTGTGTCATTTGATAGAGAATTTTTTTCTGATTTCAAAAATGTACACATCAATTTTTTTAATGCTTGTAAAATACCTTTTTTGCCTTTGTCTTATGTAACGTACGTAAGTAGTTTCTTGCGTTTTTACGAATTAACGTTATTTCTTATTAAAAATAGATGATGTTACCATCTAGGGTAACTTTGTCAAATGTAAACTACCTCTACCTATCTCTTACAGTTCCCGAGATCCCCATGGTGGCCTTTGAATTTGAATCACCCTGTATGGGTCAATTATTACACATTACACTAAACTGACTAAACTAATACTAATATGTAATAGGTACTATCATTGAATAAAGATCGTTATTCAATGGAACTATTGAAGTTCAAAAAATTTAATTTGCAACAAGGTATGGATTATAAATTACGGTATTTTAATCTGCAATCAGCAAAGATAAAGAATAGGGAAGACGGTCAAACAAATCGCATTACAAATAAACACCCACACAAGGTCGCATCTTGCCAGACATCAACAACAATATACAACAGCCCTTTGTTCTAAAAATTACGTAAAATTTTGATATTTGTTGTAAAGGAATGTTACCTATCCCCATTTCTATTATTTATTTCATAAAACGATAGGTAGAGGAGGTACCTTTTGCAATGAATAGGAAAGAGAAACCAAATAAATTTCGAAGCAAGTAGTTGACAAAATAAAAATAACCAGTGAACGATCTTTTTCTTGCTGTCAGCAAATTCTATTACACGCACGCTCGTTCAACCTTGAAAGAGAATCGCTAAATGATTTAGCATAGGCAACTTACATAGCCTGCTAGTTTTTTTTTGCTCGTAAATTTTTGGTCTTTTATTATCCCCATTACACAGTACTAGTAATAGCCTAGTTAAAAAGTAAGAACAACTCCATCGCAAGATAAAAGCGCTTACCTATTTCATATCTTTATCGTATTTTTTACTGATTTCATAAAACTCTTGGTGGCACCCTCTGTGAGAAAGAAGCTACACTGTTGACCGCGATATTAGTCACAGCTGCGTAGTTTATTTCCATTTCTCCAGTTTACATGCCCATTTTTCAGAACTTCATTCACCACTTTTTTTATGAAAACTTTTGAGCTTCACATGAATTGCCAAAATATAGATAAGTATTCACGCTACCGATCCCATACACTCGTATTGCTTAAAATGCTCCCTAATTTTTGCAATTAATTCCTAAACTATGAACTCTTTTGACGCATGTTTTCTGGATTTTTTAAACATATATTAATGGACAAAATATCAGTTTATATTGTATGGAAACTATGCTCTGTACATCTATCTACCTAATGCATATTTTTCCGATCATATACACCCCTTGCTTATGGAATGGTGAATGAAGTTCAGAGGCAATGCACGCCCCATTGAATTACATGTGCATCACCAGTTGCCTATACTCTCTAAATCCAAACCTTAAAATACTTTAGAAATAAATGTGGCGTTTGTTTTTTCGGCCATTGGCATAATATGGAACCGACTTGGTAAATTTCTAAGGGCAAGAAAAGTAATTAATGGAACATGCCATACTAAGTAAATTGTCAAACACAAGAAGGTTATTTTCATACTATATATCGCATGCAGTAGGATGTAATATCATAAATTAATTGCTCACTCTTTGATTGCTCTCATTGCGAACTTATTACATTTCACATATCTCGTTGAGAAACAAATGAAGGATTAAACAGCAATGCCGACTTACTGCATAGATAGTAAAGCCATTACGTTTTACAATGACCCAGTCTCAGTCTTGGATTTTGCGTGTTTCTACTGTATTCGAATTTACCGCTCATGATTTAGTAAGTTTTTGTTTTCGGAAAATGAAGCCAGATCTTATACATATTTTACTCGTAGCAATGTAGCATCATATAATGCTGAGTATACAGGGTGGTGCCTAGCGCGACGCAGCATAAGGATTTCAATGGTAATTCCTTTATAGTCAATTACTAGCTCCCCTAATTATTTTAGAGCAAAAGTCTAAACAGGATTTTTTCGGAGAAAAAAATACTGCATCTGTTCATACTATTGCTCATAATTTTCCGTTTTTCAAAACCGTAGAAATCGACAAAATAAAAAGGTTCATTTTACAATAAATCAGATATGCCTTGGAATTAACTAAAAAAACAGCGATAACTTTTCATTATTTGCCTTTGATGTATACTAAATTTATACTTTTTATAAATTAGTTAATCATCAAAATGTTTATCATGTATTTAACTGAAGAGAAAGAGGAATAATGTTAAAGTTGTTTTATGCCCGCCAAGTAATAACGATTTCAAGCAGTACCACAGTAGACAGAATGGTGAGCAAGTTTCAAAGAACAGGAACAGTGTTAAATCCCTGCAAGTGCAATAATGTTCAAAATGTCCGTCAAAACCATAAGGAAAACGACAATATATATTCATCGTTTCAGGCTTCGGCTGCAGCAGCGGAAAATCCGAATATATGTTTAAGAGCAATTCTTCCTCAAATCAATTTCTTTTTCTTCGATTATGTACTCTGGTTCCGGAAAATAATACAAAATAGTATCTGATGCAGATGCAGCATTACAATCTCTAAAAAAAACATTACCTCAATACCTCATAGACGCTGTTTCTTGCGTCGCGTCGGATAGTTGTAACAGAATTAAATATGAAAATTGTTCGACGTCAAACAACGATAACTTAGATGCGATGCGCTTGTAGTTTATTAAAAGATTCCAAAGCATCACTGATTTATACAAATGTAATTTTTTATTTTGTGGTTTTCTACGGGTTTGAAAAACAGAAAATTATAAGTAATCGTATGAACAGATGCAGTATTTTTTTCTCTAAAAAAACGTATTTAGACTTTTGCTCTGAAATAATTAGGGGAACTAATAATTGGTGAGTAACAAACAGTCAAGGAGACTGATGCAAATTGGTCGATTTGGGGAATTTGAAGTGAAAGTAGTTTGTTGTTCTATGGTGAAAGTCAAGCCGCATGAAACGTCTCTAGACTAAGGGTGTTATTTACTGCCGTCATTTTTTAAATTGCAGTGAAGAAGAAATACTAGACGGTCTTAAGGATGAGAATGTTGTAATAATAGAAGTGTAAGGCATGAGTGCTAGAGGAAGACTGGTTTATTTGTTGCGTGTACACTGGTACTACAATACATGCATACATGTCAGGTTGCCTATACTACAAATGTGATTGCTGTGAAAAGGATTAAGAGGAAAGTCAGTGGAAATCTTGTAGACACTCCTAACATTATACTTACGTTCAATTCTACCGTATTACCTACGAAAATAGATGCAGCTTTCTATGTTTTAAGAGTGAGGCCGTATATCCCTCCACCCATAGCATTATATTATGCTCCACCGATGCGCTGTTACAGAAATTTGGACATACTACTGTAAAGTGTCAGAGTCCTCAAGTATGTGTATGTGGAAAACCGCCGCTGTATAAACTGTAAAGGAAATCACCCTGCAAACTCCAGGTCATGTGAAATGTACCTATAAACAAGAGCTGCAAATTCAAGAAATCAAAGTTACACGGAGGGTAACTTACCCGGAAGCAAGACGATTGGTAGTACCGTAACGACCAATAATTTGTATGCTAATGTTGCTATGCACAATGGTGGCTCGACACAACAAAACATTATCCCGTCTCAGGTACAGTTGGTGGCTGAAATCAGAAAGATTATTAGGGAAGAAATGAAGGAACTTACCTCAGAGATGATCGCACACGTGAAACAGTCTCTATCGCGGCCTGCTGACGATAGAGTAGAATTTTGTCTTCCGGTACCCATAGATGACGAATCTCTGTCGCGAGGGAGTAGAATTTCGTCTTCCGATACCCATGGATGCCGAATCCAGGGGTGCAAAACGCAAACCCTCTCTGACGTCATCCGCGACCTCAAGCATTGAGTCCGTAGATGAAGGGCCTAGAAGAGGCAAAAAGCGGTAAAAAGAAAAAGGGGTGGCCCAAGGGTAAACCCCGAGGGCCTGGGTTACCATCTAGTAAGTGATAGAATCTGTGATAAAACCTATGATATTTTTTGATCGATGTCTGTATTTATTTATTTACTTAATTGTTTAGTATCGTTGCTCAATGTCGTGTATTTGTATTTGTCCCCATATACACTAAATGTTATTTATTTTATACCGCTGTGCATCGCTCTCCAAGAGACTCACCTAAAACCTAGAAGCAAATTTTCCATGAACGGTTTTGAGATCATACGGAAAGACTTTCGATCACCAGGAAGGGCCTGCGGTGGAGTGGCTATTGCCATAAGGAGAGGCACTCCATACAAGCGAATTAGAATCGACACAGATTACCAGATTGTGGCTGTAAAACTCGATCTTAACAACAGCTTTACGCTTTGCAACGTATATCTTCCAAACACAAATTATGACGTAGTAGAAATAGGAAGAATTATCGACCAGCTTCCAGCACCGTTCATTTTTGTCGGAGACTTTAACTCTCACCACTCGCGGTAAAGAGCTCTTGGAACTGCTAGAAAGCAAAGATCTCAGTATCTTAAACGAGAACGCATCGACTTTCTTTGACGTCCGATCGGGCACTTTCGACTCGATCGACTTGTCTATATGCACGCCGACCATGCACACCTACCTCAAATGGGAGGTGGAGAGCGATCTTTTCAACAGCGACCACTATCCAATCGT
This sequence comes from Photinus pyralis, assembly GCF_008802855.1. Taxonomy (NCBI): domain Eukaryota; kingdom Metazoa; phylum Arthropoda; class Insecta; order Coleoptera; family Lampyridae; genus Photinus; species Photinus pyralis. The sequence goes on from NW_022170403.1 coordinate 5,240,918, forward strand.
TATCACGATCGGAGGTGGAAACTTTCCCATTAGGACAGTGTCTAAGTTCAAGCTATGGCAAGCTGATTGGAAAGCTTTCTCTGAAAAACTCGTTCCTCCCGACGAGGGAAACCCAAATGTAAAATCACTTACCGACTCCATCTTGAAAGCGGCGGAAGAATGCATCCCAAGATCGAGGTCCTGTGTCATCAAACGCAGGGTTCCGTGGTGGACACCTGAAATAAAACAAAAAATAAATGTTAAAAAACAGGCCTTGAGGCAATTTAAACGTCGTCCTAGTAACGAAAACTTGGTCGAGTTTAAAAAGAAGAGAGCAGTGTCGACGAGCGATTCTCAATGCCCAAAGAACGTCTTGGCAGCGTTACGTGTCTACTATCACACCGGACGCTACATCGAATGAGGTATGGGGGAAGATCGGGGCCATATCTGGTCGATCTCGTCTCGTACCAGGCATCCCAATTTCCTTCGCGGTACTGACGACACGATATTGGAGAATCCGCAAGATGGTATCCACAATGAGATGCTTCGTCATTGCACCGATGACCTGAAAAGGATCATATTAAAATATTATAACGTTTGCTGGCAAACACATACTTACCCCCGGGAATGGAAAAAGGCCATTGTGGTCCCGATTCCGAAGCCGGGAAAGGACCCACTCTTCTCGAAGAACTACCGCCCAATCAGCCTGACGTCGTGTTTGGGAAAGCTGCTCGAAAAAATGGTTAACGTGCGACTCCAGTTTTACTTGGAGAGTAGCGGAGTGCTGGTACCATATCAGGCCGGGTTTCGCAAGGAGCGATCGACGACTGACCATCTTGTCGGGCTCGGCGATAATATCCTGCGGGCATTCGACGAGCGCAAACACCTGGTAGCAACTCTCTTCGACATTAGAGGCGCGTACGACATGACCTGGCGACACGGAATTATAGAAAAGATGCACAAATACGATCTACGTGGAAACTTACCCAAATTTGTCCGGTCGTTCCTCGAGGGACGAAGTTTTACCGTTAGGATTGGCGACGTTTACTCCAAAGAACGCGTCTTGGAGAACGGTGTCCCGCAGGGTTCGACGTTGAATTGTTCGCTTTTCGCAATAGCGATAAACGAGATTACACGAGGTGTCACGCACGAGATCGATAAACGCCTGTACGTGGACGACCTAATGATAGCTTGCGCGAATGAAACTGTCGGTGGTGCGACGCGCAAACTCCAAGACGCGATCGACTCCATATCTACGAACACGAAGGAAGTGGGTTTCGAGCTGTCAGAAGAAAAAACTAAGGCATTACATTTTTGTCGGCTTCGCAGGCCACACTACGATCCTGTACTATACCTGAATGGCCGAATGATAGTTGTGCCCCAGGAGGTCAGATTTTTAGGTCTGGTTTTCGATAGCGAGCTGAGGTGGAAACGACATGTCGAAGGGCTGGTAACGTCTTGTCGAAAATTGTTAAACATTATCAGAGTACTCGCACATCACAAGTGGGGAGCCGATCCAAAAACGCTTCTTGACGTTTATAAGGCTCTGATACTTTCAAAGCTCGACTACGGCTGTAACGTCCACTCCACCTGTAGTAAAACTCAGCTCAAGGAACTTGATGAAGTTCAGAATCTCGCGATTCGATACTCACTTGGAGCTTTTCCAACAAGTCCGACTGATGCCCTCCCTCCACGTCGAGGCAAACGTTCACCCGCTGGCTCTGCGAAGAAAGCAGATCATCACTCAGTATTGTCTGAACATATCGCTGCAGGAAAACCATCCAAACCACCAAATACTTACAGATAGAACAAGAACTGCGCGATTAAGAGCATGTAGACCGTTAGGCATACGATCTGGAGAGGTATAGGTATTGGATGAACTGGGATTGGGCGAGACTGATTTCGCAGACTCGACGAAAAGATCAAGACGGTCGATTGTGATGAGTCAGTTGATGGAGAAATGGAGGGAAGCGTGGACGGAGACGGAAACTAGGCTTAGAAGGGTCAAACCAAGCCCAGGTCCGCTGTTCCACATGAAGGTGGGACGATATAACCATACCAAACTATACAGGCTGAGGATAGGGCACACTGCTCTCACACATGGATACTTGCTGAAAGGTGAGAATGCTCCAGTATGTGAGAGATGTAATGTAGCATTGACGGTGGAACATATACTCTGTACTTGCGTGAAGTTTGATGTTCAGCGTGCCACCTTTAAGATTAACAGGAACTGGGCCGAAAATTTTAAGGGAAGGGAAGAGTGTGAGAGGACAATTACCTACCTGCGGTGCATTGGAATGCTTGATAAACTATAGATGATCGTCAAAAATAAAAATAATGAAAATGGTGGTAATGGTGAGGATAGTAATAATATTGAATGTCTTGTTAAAATTTTAATATCTATATTATGGTTGTTTTGTATATTGATGTGATCTGGTTTAATTGTTTGTTGTGCATATTTACTATAAAGTTCAATTTAAAAATTAGTTTTCTGCAAACTATAGGCTAATGGCCGCAGTAGCCGACGCCTCAGGTGGGGTTATAGGGGAGTCCCACACTATTCCGGGTTCCCAGCCGGAGTGTGCGTAATGCATTTTCCCACCTGTCCAAAAAAAAAATTGGCTATAAAGAAATTACCATTGAAATCCCTATGCTGCGTTGCCCTAGGCACCACCCGGTATAATGTATGATCTAAGGCCTCTAAGGGCAACATATCGCAAGGCGCTACAAGGTACCTACAGTGTACAGTGTGGGTGCAAAATTCTATTTGGCGTAATTCAAAAGAATACCAATAGTCTAAGCATTTGAATTTCGAAAGTTAGAAAAGCATTCCCCCCTTTAAGAAACCGCCCCGTTCGTCCCTGCCTACTGAAAAAACCAAAATCTATACATTTACTCTGACCTCCTACAGGGTCGCGAGTTCTTTTTGCCTTATGAACGAACGAGAGCGGTATATTCGAGATAGTGACTGCCGAGTACCGTGGTCCTGTATATGTTTCTGCGCCATCTATAGACGAACCGCTGAACTAACGTTTAGCTTTCGATGTAAATATAGTGCGAAACACCTCTAGGGACACTATAGGCACAGACAACATATACTACAGACGGTCAATCTTAAGGCTGATTCTCACTATACATAACGTTTCCATACCATATCCATTCCATAACCATTCCGTAAATTATTATAAGCTACGAAATTGACCTTTAAGTGATATGTGCGTAAGACATTCAGTCGCGCGCTAATACACATTCGCCTTCCATATGTGAACGGAAAGGAGAATGTGTATTAGCGCGCGGCTGAATGTCTTACGCACATATCACTTAAAGGTCAATTTCATAGATATAATAATTTACGGAATGGTTATGGAAAGGATATGGTATGGAAACGTTATGTATAGTGAGAATCAACCTTTAAGGGGAAAAAGCACGCCAAGTTTTGTTTCAAATGTCCCCTTATTTAAAAACCTGCTATCCCTCTATTTTGCTCCATCTATTAGCGCATACAACAATGTGTTGGTTCTTCTACAGATTTCTTATTTTGGAATGGTTTTGCAAATTGTCTAGGGAAAGAAGTATTGATACTTTATTATTAGAAAGCTGTCCCCCTCTCGCAAGAAATCCCCATATTTACATCTGGGCGAAGTGCTGATAATCTTTGCAGGTACACATACAAAGCAAATATCACTTCATATTCGCAATTACGTATTAAGCGGGGTTCCCATTCGTGCATTTCGATGCTGCAATTTTTGTTGCTGCATTTTCATGACGCATTTTTTGATGCGCAACTAAAAAGGCATTCATGTCTACATTTGTGCAAGTTATTCATGCAACTACACTGCTACCAATCTTTTTTTATTTTTATGTGCTGGTCATAGTAACTAACGAACGCTTTTAATAAATTCAAAAAGTAACAAACAAAAAATACACCAACTTAAACTTAAGACTTCCTTCTCTAGGTTTGAAACATACACACAAAAGTAAACATGAAGTATAATTCAAACGCACATAATCATAAATACCAACAAAAATTGAAATAGCGCCAATATATAAAACGAAAGACTCTAGAAAGTTACTAAAAATGCGTCAGAAAATAGAACATGCTCTAAATCGTGCATTTCCATGCGCAAGTAAAATTGCTGCAATAAAAATGTAGTGTGAATACAAAAGATGCATGCAGTTTGATGCGGCATCATAAAATGCGGCATCGAAATGCACAAATGGGAACCCCGCTTTACTCGTTGTCTTTGGGTGCATAAGAAACGATATAACTTGCACCACTTTTCGAATTCTCGAAAAAAGTGTAATCTCCGTGTTTGTTTATATTTATATACCTACTTGTCTCTCCGTTTGTGGAATAAATCTTGCAATCAGCAATTTAACTTCATTTTACTTGGATAAAGAAAACCTAAACGTAAGCAAATTTTCGTATGAATATTTGCCTCATATGTAATAAATCCCATATGAGGTGTGCAATTATCGGTCAATTACAGCGGTAATTGCATTGCAGAAAACGAAAGAGCCCTGCGATAATTGCACCTGCATGGGAATACACTTAACAATTTTATAAGTAGGTAAGGTGAGTGTAATGTTTATTCGGGAATTACACTCGTGCATCAAAATAAATCTGATAATTTTTAGCGCATTTTCCAACGAAGTTGCGTGCGCTATTGCAGCCACTTTCTCTGTCCGTCCGTCTGTCCGAGGCCTTAACTACTCCTACAGTTTTCAAGATATTTAGTTCGTTCTTTTTGCATTCGGTAGCGTATCGCTCTGGCACCTGAGTCAAAGAAAATATTGACGATTGAACTGCGCATGCGCAGGCTGCGCAATGTTAACTTTTTTATTTATTAATATATTTTGTTGAAATTTTAATCACAGATACTTGTAGTAAAGGCAAACATATCGCATATAGTCAAAATCAGATGTGCGCATGCGCAGACTGCGCAATGCAAACTTTCTTATTTATGGAGATATTTCTTTGAAATTTTAACCAAAGATACTTATAATAAAATCAAACGTATTGCATATTGTAAATATCAGATTAATAAGCGCAGTAAGTGTCAACTTCTTTATTTATGAAGATATTTCTTTAAAATTTTAACCATATATGCGTGTAGTAATGAAAAACTTAGCGCACATAGGTATGGCCTTTGGGGAAGTATTGATCAATTTATGGAAAATGCGCCGCAGTTACTTGCCTATAGGGCGAAAACCTTTTTACTTGTTTATTCAAGTATCTTATCAGTAAAAAACTGCATTCGGTTATTTTCATAATTTGTTAAAAGAGCATTTTGATGGACTTGTGCAATTACCTACGAAAATTGTCACAAAGCAAAGTTTTAATAGCGATCCTCGAGATGGTTTATAGCTTTGTATCTATTACTGTCTGCCGGTTTAGTGTGTTGTCACTTCACTCAACGAAACCATGTGTATTGTATGCAAAAAATCCCCTGAATCTGTAAATGGCAGTCTAGCTGACCGGAAACTCCGGGAACATATTGCTATACAGAAGAAAACGAAGAAAAAATGGGAAAATATCGTTTTTTTGCATTTGACTTCATTAGGTATCTCGTTAACTATTCCTCTTACGGAAAAAATGAAGAGAACGATTTGTTTAGAATCGATTTTTCTATCAGATAGGTACAGTTGGTATGATTTTTATTAAACAGAGTGCCAAGGACCTATTATAAAGTTACTTTCTTGGTCTATTTCTGGGGTTTCCACTAAACTAATTCCACAGTCCGTCGATTTGCAAAACTCATCGGGACAACAGACAATTGTTGGAATAGGTTGTTTTACGGTTCCACCATCCATAAAAATATTGAAAACGCTCTGGGAGTCATCCAGTTTGAAAGACAAAGCATCGAGAAGGGCGTATCAACAAAAACAAATGTTAATTTTTGGGATTACTTTTTTTTGTATTTTTCCAGAAAAAACAATAACATTTAAAAATGAACGGTTCTGTACCAACTGAAAATTCGATTCTAAACAAATTCATTTCTATGAGCTCGAGCAATAGTTGACGAGATAACTGCATTTTTCCATTTTTTCTTGGTTTTTTTGTGTATAGCAATATGTTCCGAGAACTTCCGGGCAGGGAACTACATAGAATACACTTGGTTTTGTTGTGTGAAATGCCAACATCCAGTTTAGAATACTTTTGGAGCTAATTTGACTGGACTATGTTGACCCTACACATTGACATAAAATAAAGTTCGTTAAGTGCTCCCTCGGCCCTCCCCTAATCAAAAAATTTTGTGATGGGGTATCATCACAGATACATATAGGTAAGGTAGGCAAGGCCGTGCGAGGGGGAGGGGCGAGGGGGAGGGGGGCCCAGGCCCTGGACGCCAAGTCTGGGGGGCGCTGAAGTCGCCCGTCGTCGCCTTAGTCGGGAGCGTCAAAGGCGTGAGTGAAAGATTTACCTCGAATTATATAAACGAATCCGTACATACTCTTGTTTCGTATTTTATAAACTCAGAATCAGTAAAAATTTAAAAATTAAAAACTGTCGCGTTTGTAAAGTCGGTAATTTCATGGAGTTAGGAAATCAAACAAAAGCGCCTGCATTTGCCATGTTTGATCTCAAATTGCCATGGCACCACTGATTTTCTTAAAAGCGCCAGTTTTTAATTATCCAATTTCTTGGATTCAAAGTTCAGAAAATTAAAAGCTATAGTATGCATGGATTCGTAATTTTTTTCTCTACAGAAAACCTAAATAGACTTTCTCTCTAAAATAATTAGAGAAGTCAATAATCAGAAATGAAAAAATTACTATTGCAATTCCTATGGTGCGTTGTTCAAGTCACCACCCGGTATAATAGTATATTTATTATGGAAAAACAAAAATTGTTTATTATTCTAATAAAATCTTTTCTTGTCCAACCTCATAATTTTATATGTGGAGGGCAAATTTAGTTTCCCGCCCTTGTATAACCAACCCGCTCCATCAATTTTTTAAATGTTTAGAAAAGAGAAAAATGAAGAATTAAAATGTATCCTATTTCATGTAATTTATGATGTTATACAAGTGAGCACTTATCTTATCTAAGTAAAGGCCGGCGTTGAAGCCGAGGAAATAAGGTTTGAGCATTGAATAAAAAATTTTTTTATTCAATGGTTTGAGTATATTGTTGTGAGACCTAACCTACACTTCTGGGAATCCCACGATTTCCCTCTAGCTAGCTCAGTTGTAATTTAAAATGAAAACAAAATTTTTATCCGCATCTCAAGGTCCAGCTGGATTCTGCCACCCTACAGCATTCCAACAATGACATAAATAGGTGGCTTAACCAAATCCTTAAATTCCAATATGAAACTTTACCCCCAGATTTAATCAACTTGAAACAAAGTAAGAGACGCCGACAATTACCTCTCCTTGACTCTAATAAACAAAACCTGGATTGCAATGACTGGTTTAATTTCAAACAAAAAATTGCGTAAATTTCTGTTTTACAAATTGTTACAATTTTAAACAAAAAAATGACACACACAAAAAAAAGCAAATTACTCAAACATTACAAAAAAAACAAGACAAAACAAACCACTAACTACTACTTACTTTTAAAATTAGTCCGAAATAACGTATTCCGATAAAAAGAGGTATCCGTACACAATCACGTAAACCAACCACTCAAACACCGACGTCTTCTCTCTTCGGGTACCCACAAATTCAAAACTTCCGTGTTTCCGCAAAATAAAAAAAAAAAACAGGACGACGACAAACTTCTTAAACTTCTCAAAAATTCTTCTTAAACGGCAGACAAAAATTCTAATTAAACCTGGATCCACTACGCAAGAAACTTCCACAAAATTCAAAAAATAACGTAACCGAAGAAGCGCCGGTTGGCTTTGTCACGACCAAAAAGCCCCGCTCTCTTCAAAAATTTCCTATTTAAGCCAAAAGCCCTTCTCCTTTCTTCAACATCCCGTCCGCCAATCACGCGAAGCGTCGATTTTTCAACTTCTTGCTAAACGGCACGTACGCCCGGCAATTCTGCGAAGAACCTTATCTCTACTTCGCGCTATACCTCGTTAACGGCAAATAAAATTTAAAAAAAAAATTTACATCGAAAAAAAATTCTAGGAATAAAATAAAAACAGAACACTTCTAAGAAATTGAACCAAAACTATAACATGAAATTTACGCAATCCTGTGTCTCAAATTATTAATAACCCCCCCGGTTAATTACTTGAACTAAACAAAATTGTCACATCCAGACGCTCTATAATTTCTTTCAAGTTACAACTAAAACAAAATAACACAACAATATGTATTTTAATTTTACAAAAATGACTCCATCTATTACACACTTTTACCACACACAACAGTTTTCTGTGCGTCTACCACATTTTACCACAATTTATTTCGACTGCTTCAAGGTAGACAACACACTAACCGTACACTATTAGGTGTTGCGTTTATTTCTATACAATTGCATTGACCGTCTGTAGTATGTTGCCTATGCTATAGGTAATGAAGAATTTTAGTAAAAATTTCCTTTAAGGCTGGACAGTACACCCGTTCCGTTGCCCGAAAATACTTGATTTCGTTCCACGATATCTTAATTCTGAGTGAAGATGAAGAAGGGGTCGAATATTCCTGTGAAAGGTGAATGCTTTAGCTAGACAATAACGCCGGGGTTTACTAAAATGCTTTAAAATAAGCTTTTTTTAAGGGCAACGTCGAGGGCTGTTAGGGTGTCATATTTTGGAAAAGAAAAAAAGAAATAAATTTTCCTGGCGTTATTGCCTAGATATTAAGTTTACGAACGTATCTTAATTTTGGAAATTGTTCCAACTTCATTTATAGATAAGTTATCTTGGAAAAACAACTTAAAAGTTTTCCTCAAAAGCGCGAAAAGATAGCTTCCGCCGCGTGGCTGGTTTTATACAGATAGAAAATGGACTAAGTTTATGTTTTTACCATCGAACACAAATTAATATTATAAATAACCAAATTTGGGGATTGACAATAGGCAACTTTACATACTCCGTTCTGTATGTACTGTCCAGCCTTAAGTGACCATAAAATGACTAGAAACTTAAGCGTTATCTATGTAATGACCCGAAGGAAGAAGGCAATAACGAAATTCATGGAGATTTGATTTCATAAAAAATTAAAATTGCTCATTTTCAAAAATTTAATTAACCTATTTGTAGCTAATGTATATCGATGAAAATTCGTTACCTCCTGTTCTGGTCCGTGCTGATTAATATAAAAAAAGAATTAGGCTGATACAACAAACGGTTTTTAAAAATTGTACAAAAATCTAAAGGCTTGTTTGATCCCTAGCTACCACTCCGGCGGCGCGTTCTAGGCGCTCCCCGACTAAATAGCGCCATCTCAGAACAAGGGGACGCTAATGAACGTATGATTTTCTATTTTTACGGTTATTTAATGACAGCATATCCTGACCGAAATTAGCAATGCCAGTTTATCGTATTTGTTTGCAACTCTTGCGTTTCCTTATGATTATACATGGTGTGTATAATCAATGCTTATGGTATTAGTCAATGGCGCAACTAAAAACTAACATACATTGCAAATTGACACAATTGGTCCAACTTCCAGGAGCAACTTCAACCTAATGGCGATGGGTAGATAAGGAAAAAAGTACATGTTTAATTAGTAACATATGTGGTTTATTTAATTAAAATAGTATGGTATAATTCTATAAGTAGTCTTCCCATAAATAGGGTTGCCATCTCAAAACTCTGCCAACTAGGACAGGAAGCGTGAAAACCCCGGATTTAGGGATTATAAACTCGGACATATCAACTGAATTTTAGAAAAAATATTGTCTGAAGAAATAGTCTTCGAAATTCTACTTTATTTTTATCACTGACTAGAATGTTTCAAATTCAATAATAGTAAAAAGGAACAAGGGATTAAATAGTTATTTGTTTCATTAGTACAAAAAATGTCAGTTTTCGGGACGAGGAAGATAGTTGCTGGACGACGCGTTAGCGGAGTCCAGCAACCTTCCGAGTCCCGAAAACGCATTTTTTGTACGAATAAAACATAAAATTTTTTCTCCAACCCCTTTTACTTCAAATTATATTCGAATTTAGATTCAGTCACAGTTTCACTACTAGTATAAGAACTTCTGCTTTCTTGTCCTCACGTGTCATGCCACTCTAGTTTTTAGGTTAACTTATAACCTATTCGTTCTTACTTCTTACTTCTCACCTCTCGCGACTTTGTTGGGAGCAAATCTTGAGGTAGCATGTTCTGCCGTTTCTATAATCTCTGGCGGAGTGCAATCCATGTCGCTATCAGTTTCAGTCATTTTATTGTATACACAATTAATATTGTTATATTTTGTATTGAAATAAAAAACTTACCATACAGTTTTTTAATTAAAATTAATTGCAATTAACTTTTTCAAATTTTGAATTCAAAATGACAGATAATAGTGCAATGGGTCCGAAGTAGATGGCGTTACGCGCGACGGCGGGTTGTATTAGTATTAAAATTACGTTCACCGAATATGTAAATTACGTTACACATGGTTTAAATAAAAATAGCGAGCGTAAATCATTTTCAATACATGTACAATACGTATAGGTAACAGCATTTGCATTGAATATGCAAAAATATTTGATTTGTATGTATAGAAATATCTTACAACCTGCAATGTAAAACGATGTCAATGTGACATATCTCCGTGATTGTAATTTTTAATTGGCCAACTTTCAAGGTCAATTTCTTTTTGGTACTAGGACCAAAAGTATCTACTTTTTGTACAGTTGCCATGGTGAAAGCGATTAATCCGCAAAACGTCAATTTTACGTACCGAACACTGTCACAAAATAGCGTCTTATTCAGGTGGTTGGAGAAAAAAGAGTTTTTGTTCCTGAGAGAATGGTTTAAATTTAATATTTTTTAAATATTTTTAAGGGAACAAAAACTAGTTTAATCCAGTGTTGCTTATACTATTTTTTTCCAATACCGATCGATTTAAATCCATTTTTCCATGAATTGCTTACAAGAAAACAAAAATGAGGGATTAAAACTTTATTAATCTCTAGGGATTAAAATTACCTGTTAATGTACAAAAATTAGGGATTAAATTCAAGAAAACAATGTAGGTATTGGAAGAATTCCTTTCTTTGGTCCACTGTTATGCCACTAGTGAAAATATTCTTTCAACGTTGGTATTATGAGCAGGAATGCAAAAAAAGCACCAGACAATTTTCAATAACTCCAAGTTTAATGAGGATTCGGCGTTTTAAAAAATTGCAACCAAAGCTGATTGGCGCCTTAAAAGTTTATCTTGTTTTGACAGAAACTCATAGATATAGTAGCTTAAAACCCGGACTACCAATTAAACCCCGCCCGGACGCTCCCCGGACGCCCCCTAAACTAGGACAAATCCGGGGAAACCCGGACGGATGGCAACCCTACCCATAAACAATTGCATCATCGCCTATCTGGCAGCATAAATCTGAATAATCTATAAGCTAGAATTTAATAAAATGCAACATTCTGTTCCTGGATACTTAGGTAACGAAAGATTATATTTACTCTCAAGTGACGGCGGAACAAACCGTCCTCCTAAATAATGGTATTTCCCATTAAACTTATTTGCACACAGCTTCGGTGCTGTTAAAGATATAAGTAACTCTGGTTTGACTCCACCTTCAGGAGGTTCTCCATTCTCCACATCCCATCCACTTGGAATATCAATACTGTAAAAATAGTTTCCTTTAAATTTAATAACTTGCAGCAAATGATTATTCCATTCCCGTCATTGTTAGGGATGGTTCATTTAGGATCGATCAACCCCAATTCAGTTGACTGGTGCAATTAAGAAATTAGATAATTTTTGATTTTTAACTACTTAATAAAAATTCTTCACTCATTCAGTCAACTGATCTGAAGGCTATTGTACGAGCTATTGTAGCTTCTATAAGTTAGACAAATGAGATTTCAACCCTCAATCAATAAAGAAGCAAAAAGGTTTTCGTGTATCGGTCGATTTATATAAATTGGATTTTACTCACCTAGCTACGGGTACCGTAGTAGTTTTCATTAATTCAATAATAGGCACAAATGCAGCACGTACAGGTGGTTTGAAACTAAATCCAAACAGAGCATCTACAATTAAACCATATTTATTTATTTCATTGGAAATGGGCAATTCTGACAACAAAGGAATATCCATTGCTTCACATTGGTGCGTTAGATTATTGTAAAGGTCTTTATCGGTACGTTTGGGATAATAAACCGAGACATTGTAATTGAATAGTTTTAAATGTCTTGCACATACTAAACCATCACCTCCATTATTTCCAGGGCCACAACAAACCAATACTGATTTGCAATTAATTTTTTCAGGCTTATAACATTGGGCTATCGCTGTTGCACAACTCAAGCCGGCCAATTCCATTAACTGATCGACACTGTATTTATACTCATTAAACAAATCCACGTCCACATTTATCGCCTCTTGTTGAGTTAGGTATTTAGGTGGCATATTGATCACTGATGATTTAGAGAGTGTCTGTAAAATCTATTTCATAGTTTAGAAATTGTATAGTTATGATATAAAATAAAATGTACCTGCCTTACCGCTGTCCGACAGCAATGTACTTGCATTTGCACTGATCAATATTATATAAAAAATAGCGGAAAGCAATTTTATCTCTAACCGCTACTGCATAACCACATAGCAACAATTTCAATAATAAGTATAATAATAGTATAACAATTAAAATTCAAAATAAACAAAGTTTGAGGTTAAAGATGGAAAAAACCATTGTTTATTAATTTATATAAACAATGGAAAAAACAATGTTTGGCAGTGGCGCACGGAACTACATTCAGAAAAAGGATAAACTGCGTAAAGGACGTTGCCATAGACGTACCCAATGCATATTTATTAGAAGTAGGCCAACGGCACAGTATATTGTATATTGTATAAAGTCTGTAAAATGAGTAAGTTTCGATTTCGGATTAGCGCTTAATTAACGCACGCCATCAGTTTATATATCTTTGTCGTTCTAACACATAATAATGTTGTGGTAGAAGGCAAGTGGGTAGCCAGTTTTGTCACCTCGGGTGGTGAACTAATAGCGTTTTCGATTGGCAAAACTCGTGCTGCACGAGTGCAATTTTTACGTTCTATTGGTAATTTTAGGGCAATTTTCTGTGTTCCATTGGCAAATGTGATGCAACAATTACGCACTAAATGCAAATTTTGACGCACGAGGTCGGAGAGCTCGTTTCAAAATAAAAGTGCGCCAATTTGAATTTGTTTCTTGCGTTGAGAGTTTTTTGTTGTCATCTAGCGATAGCGAAGATGATGAACTAGCCATATAACTTCTACTTTACAAAGAGTTGCATTTACTCTTTAAAGTGAACGCCAAAAATTGGTTCTTTACAGGAATTTCAAATTTATATTCCTCATTGTTTATCATAAATAATAGTGAAATCGTTTCAGTCATTTTTTAGAATACAGATTTGTCGATTACCTAAATCATTGTATAAATACAAATCTAAAATGAGGTTATGGACAAATGTGAAATGACAGCAAATATTTACGAATATTTATGTTCCATTGAGAGCAATTTTCACATGGATTTCTTCAGTTTCTCGTGCAACACTCGTGCAGTACGAGTTTTGCCAATCGAAAACGCTATAAGAAGGACGCTCTACGTTAAAGGAACTTTAAATGGAAATACGTGCACCAAAAAGAGATATCAATAGGTAAGTCATGCTTTGGCGCGGCTCGGGAAACGTCCATTTAAAAACGCAATACAGTGACGTGGGTGCTCAAGCGGAGTAACGCCGTAACGGAGTTGCCCTACTTAAAATTTTGAGTTGTTAATGTTTATGAAATAAAAGTACAAACTGTACTGACGTATTAAAAACAAGTACAAATTGTGCAGACTTTCTTTTGTTGAGACCTTACATTAGGGTAGGTACCATAAAGACTAAAGTCATCCCCCCCCCCCCCATTTTTGATATGTGGGAAGGGAGAAGGGGGTAGAAAACAGTTCCTTTCGTTGAGACCTTTAATTAAAATACCTTGAAAGATAAAATCAATAATCCCCCCCCCTCCAGACTGATTTCAAAAAGAATCGCGGAGGCGTTTGTATTATATTTATTACCTATTAAACCAATTACGTTCAATGTGATCGATTTCAGCAAATTCCGACTCGATATCCTCGACACAATTTTATTATGTAGGAGACTTAAGCGGGATCTCGTTTACTCCAATCACAAAATGTTTAATTACAACAAATCTAAATTGGAGGCGCTTTCTTTCGGCTACTTGGCAATCATGATTTCGAGATCGTGATTCGTAGGGTCACGTTTTACGAAAGAACGCGCGAATTCAAATCAAAGTATGGTTAAGTTTACGTAGTACACATTTGCATTCGAATTACGTATTTTGTGTTTGGATTATAAAAATAATTTAAATACAAGTGGAAGTACTTGCACGATTATGTTACAAATATTGACTAACCTATAACATTTGAGCAAAAATATCATATATGTATAAATATCCTTGCATTTATAGGTTAGGAATTTGTGATCATAAAACTTTTATGTTCAGTTTGTTCACGATTTTAGCAATCATGATCATAAGATCACACTTCAAAAGAACGTGATTTGACAATCCAAACGCGTTTTGATCATCGAAAGAAAGCGTCTTAGATGTATCGTAGGTACCTGAAACTAAAACTTTGACAAAATTATGCTAAGAAAAAAGACTTTTGCAAATATTAATTTCATCTGAAAAATTTCTAAAATGTATTGGGTGGCGTTAGTTAAAAAAATACAAAGGGAATGTGTAAAACCTCACAAATTATGTTTTTCATTTTAACGTCCTATCTGGAACAGGACCTATCTTTTCCTGAATGACGCCCACGTATACACATGTAATTTTATCATAATGAACGTGAAGAATGTTCAGTAGGTCATGTTAAAGTCACTAGATATAGAAAGTACCGCAATCATCCGCCATTTTTGGGCAAATTTGCTGCCAACTTAAAAAAATTGACAAATAAAATCTGAATAGCTGTAATTTTTTATAACCTAAGTTCATAGTACTGTCATGTTTTATAAAAATATATACAGATATCTCCAAACAGATGGAACAATCCCTAACATTAAAGTTACTAGAATCAGGTAACTTCCGCCATTTTTGGGCAAAAATCATACGTTCTCTCTCTAACACACGAGCCCAATGGATTGCGGTACTTTCTATATTTAGTGACTTTAGGTCATGTTTACGTGTCTCGTCTTTCGACAATAACCGCATTCTTTGTATTTATGATATGATTACAGCTGGACTGTGGTGCTAAGGGTCCCTGGTTCGGGCATGGATATTTGTAAATGTATAGTGGGTGGGGTTGGTAGAGCAACCTTGGCTGAAATCCCGCCCACTCAAAAATAAAGGCAAAAAAAAGTAAAAATAAAATTCGAACTCGTACGAAGACGGCCTCGGATGAATTAGTTACGTTCTTAACTTTGAAAGCCCCCTATAATATTTTAATGGAACTACAACGCGAAACATCTCTTGCATTAACGCTGGCTATCTAGTGTAGTATGATCTTTGGTAAAATTATATCCAACTTTAAGCAAAGAGTACTCTCTTTGGTTTGACAATGCTGGGCTTATACAATCATTTTTTACCGTGGTTTTTGAAAATCTACATACATTACTCTAGAGCGACTATATAAAGGTTTTATTAGAAAGACAGTAATTACTACAATATTGCTAAAATAAGCGACACATTTTATTTTTTATTTTAAGGAATTGTTGAATTTTAAAGTACAGTCGCTGTAAAACTGCTCCTCTTCTTTGAATATTGAAAGTTTTGTCATTTAAAATCCAATATTGCGGCCAGGAGTCATTCTCAAAGACTCCATTAAACAGTTACATCAACCACAATGGCGGAAAGCAGCAGTAGTGCAGCTATTTATTTCTAGATGTCGCTTATATGCATCATGCAATACAGTGACTCTACCGATAAGTGTAGAGGTTCAAGTCCCAGAAGAGCCTCCACAGCCAACGTTGGCGTGGTTTTCATGGCTCCAGTGATTCCCAAACAAGCGAGTCGCTGTACCTTACTCAGCTGCTTCTTGTATGTTACCCTGCGCGTTGCAGGCCACCATACAAGTGCGCCGTACAATATTATCGGCCTTATCACTGAAGTGTAAAGCCAATATACTAGTCGAGGATTTAATCCCCATGTGCAGCCGAAAGCTCTCCTGCATGCCCATAGACATGCAGTGGCCTTCTTGCTAATTCGCTCAATGTGCCTTACTTGCGACCTTACTGACGTTGTGTTCGGGTTTGCAATCGCACATCAACTCTGTCGGACCGCTTGCAAGGCATCTTTGTACGAAGAACTGAAACCTACAAGTAGCAAACATTAAATTGAATGCAGGGACGTGACCGTGTAACGTTCATGTACGCCAACGACTTGGTACATGGTCTTATACAGCCTGGTTTTGATGGCCCATTCCTTCGTGCTAGCGGTGAGCGTCGGGTCCGTTGATGTAATGCACGAACAATGAAGTTATGTAACGGCCTGTTTGTGTCAGTTGTCATCTACAATCGGGCTGTCTTATTGGAGGCGGTAGGAAAGCAAATTTGTATATTTATGCCAGTAGGAGCGTTCCAGTTTTATCACCGTAGCAGCCGTCCGGTTTATGAGCGATTCGTAGATATTTGAAATGTCTTGGGTTACGATTTGTGAACATGGGGCTTATACTGTCCTTTTCGGATTTTATACTGCTGCAGCGAAACATGGCTCTTGGTATAACAACCTCAAAAGTCTGCTAGTTTAAATGTACATTACGAATATGTTTATTCATTATAATAGCCTGTGATGAAAACAATAACCTAACCTACATTTTAATTAATAACAAATTGCAACTGAACTTTGACGTTTCTTTCGCATGCGCAGATTGTACGGAGTTTAGACCTTTTATCATTGAATAATTCAATGCTTTTATCTCAACGTTGTTGTCGCGTTTAAATTTGTAAATTTGACAGGTTGCTTTTGGTTTACTTTTCGTTTGATTTGATTTTGATTATTTTCTACGTCTTTCGCTGTGCATTGGTTTGAAGAGAAATTACTGAAGAATTTAGATAACCCGTCAGTAATTGTGTTCGATAATGGGAAAACAGACATTAAAGTGTAGTTAGGTGATCATAATGTGCAGTTCTCCGAAAATGATTTTAGAACCGAACTGTTGAAAAGGTTGCACAGTAAGTACCTTCGCAAATTATTTGATGTTATATAAATCTTGTTGATACTTTTAGGAATAAATCAGCTAAAATGTACCGCATAAGGCATTGACCACTTAGCCGAGCAATACGGTTACTTCGTTTTACGATTACCACCCTAGCATCGCGTTTTTAATCCTATCGAACATATTTGGGGCATAGCGAAAAATTACTACAATCGACACATTGGTAGAGATGGACGAAGCATTGAAAATTGCATAAACATGTGATAAGAATCACTACAATCGATAACTTCCGAAACGTGGCGCAATTCAGTTAAGGATACGGAAACTGTAATACACGAGTGGTACGAAAGAGAAAAGCAATTAGAAAAACGTTGCTACTATTATTATAAACTTTGAACACGAAAGCAGTTCCCATGGTTCCGATTAATTTGAATATCATCCATCACATCACATAACCTGTAAAATTTTATATTTAGTACTTTCTCTGTAAAAGAGATGCTACATTTGTACAGTTCATAAGTTATTAAAGTATATTGTGTGTATATTGTGGTTCCAATTAACGAAATGAATAATAAAAATGATTTTAATTTTATTTAAGGTGTGGATTGTTCACACAAAAGAATGCACGTCTTGTTGACAAGTGACTTAACCTAAATCGCTCAAAACTAGATTTGGCATTATTGCATAGTAATTACGTCACAGAAAATGATGACGTGCAACGGAAGTTATACGGTAATAAATCAATAATATACACTTCATTCCGTATAACTTCCGTTGCACGTCATCATTTTCTGTGACGTAATTACTATGCAATAATGCCAAATCTAGTTTTGAGCGATTTAGGTTATGTCACTTGTCAACAAGACAGTGCATATTGTTTGTATGAACAATGCACACCTTAAATAAAATAAAAATAATTTTTATTATTCATTTCGTTAATTGGAACCACAATATACATTATACATACAATATACTTTAATAACTTATGAACTGTACAAATGTAGCATCTCTTTTACAGAGAAAGTACTAAATATAAAATTTTACAGGTTATGTGATGTGATGGATGATATCCAAATTAATCGGAATCATCGGAACTGCTTTCGTGTTCAAAGTTTATAATAATAGTAGCAACGTTTTCAAGATCTAATTGCTTTTCTCTTTCGTACCACTCGTGTATTACAGTTTCCGTATCCTTAACTGAATTGCGCCACGTTTCCGAAGTTATCGATTGTAGTGTTTCTTGTCACATGTTTATGCAATTTTCAATGCTTCGTCCATCTCCATCTGTGTCGATTGTAGTAATTTTTCGCTATGCCCCAAATATGTTCGATAGGATTAAAAACGCGATGATAGGGTGGTAATCGTAAAACGAAGTAACCGTATTGCTCGGCTAAGTGGTCAATGCGTTATGCGGTACATTTTAGCTGGTTTATTCCTAAAAGTATCAACAAGATTTACGTAATATCAAATAATATGCGGACGTACTTACTGTGCAACCTTTCCAACAGTTCGGCTTTAAAATCATTGTCGGAGAACTGCACATTATGATCACCTAACCACACTTTAATGTTGTCTGTTTTCCCGTTATCGAACACAATTACTGACGGGTTATCTAAATTCTTCAGTAATTTCTCTTCAAACCAATGCACAGCGAAAGACGTAGAAAATAATCAAAATCAGATCAAACGAAAAGTAAGCCAAAAGCAACCTGTCAAATTTACAAATTTAAACGCGACAACATAGCGAAATGCTACCAATTGTTGCGGCCAAAATAAACTACAAGCTTAATGTGTTGCCTAATAAACGAAAGTAAGTTTACGTTGGTACGTCGTTTTCTTCAGGTAATGACGTGCAACGGAAGATATACTGAATAGACCGTATATGGTGTGGGTAATCTGCAGATCTGCACTTGAAGAAAAACAAAAGGTGCAAACTTTAGCCAATAAGGTTTTAATTTTTATGTTATGAAATTGAAATTATAACTGCATTATGTTTTGAAATTCGACATTTTTTCAGCTAATTATCTACACGTAACACTGGCGGACGCGACCGACATTGTTCTCCCTAAAAATCTATAAAATATTTAAAATTTAACGGGGAGTTCAGAGTTCAGTGACACACGTCACACATATACTGCAGTTGTAGGTATTTTTCATACAAACTTTCACACCTCTTTTTACATCTTTTAAGGGATGAAATTTAAAAAATCTTTGAGACGTGTTCATTATTTTTTTTATATTTACTTAGACACTAAATACCTAAAGTGAGAAAGTTACCAAACATCTCATTTCAAAGGGACAGTCCTGTTTTCCTGATATACAATGCGATCAAAAATGAGTTGCTGTCGAGTCACATTTGAAATTTTTGTTTACATGGGAAAGCGTCTAACTTGAACTACCAAAGGCGACTGGGTCTCCACTTATTTTTGATCGCCCGTAACGTTCCTTAGTTCCGAATAAGCACAAAAGTGCCTCGTTTTTATAAAACATATAGTTTTGTGTAAAAAATGCGTGTGACGATGGATTTCAAAAATTGTGCAACACATGATCCGAGATGCTTCAAAAGTTCAAACCACGAGCCCACAAAATTGATTCCCGTCTTAAGTCTTTTACTTTAAACCCATGGGGGGTGATTTTTTTGTGCACTTTCACTTTCAAAAAGTGTTCACAAAGGCTCTGGAACTATAGACTTGGTATTGGTGTCATTCGATCAGAAATTAAAAATTATTTCATGTTTATCTGGGCGCCATTCCCAAGAGTGGTGGGCGAAGTAACGTGGTGATTTTTCAATTTTTTTCACATCTACAATTTTGGTCCGATTGTTTTCTAATTGGTGTCATCGGAAAGATCTTGTAAACGCGCACAACTCCTGCGTGACGGAACATCTGGCAACATTGTAATTAGTTTGTTTTCTAACCTCTGTGAAGTTTTCATCATTGAATTGTTTTCATTTCTGATTATTAATTTACGTGTATTGATTGGTGGTCATATATCTAGGTATATGTTTGTTATCGTTTCTGCGTGTGATCAACGGCTCGTTTTAGGTTTTACTTAAAACTTAAATATGGATGAAGGGGATGTTTTGAGTCGTCTCAGAAGAACAATAGCAAGTGCTTGTAGATTATATGAAACTACAAAACAATTCCCACATTCACATTTGCACTTTGGAATTTGGATTTCTTGTCGGTCCCTGCTTCGATTAGACGTGAAGTGATATCGAGCCAACCGATATCTCACGTTAGGAGTGCAGTCGTAACTTAATTCTTAAAAGGAAGCCAATCAGAGCGGAGTTTCTGATCAACTTTGTTTATGTGGCTACTGCTCTGCAATGTGCTGTGAACCTGATATTTTGTAATATAATATAAGGGTTTATATTTGTATGAATGGTGCACTTTCACAGCCTACGCTATTTATACATGTATTTCATTTCCATTCTATAAAAAACACTATTTTACTTTTATTCATATTTGGTACCTACAGGCTTGATTTTATGTAGGTGCTTTTACAATGTTCAATGAAAATAGTTATAAAAAAAAGCACATTCATTACGGGCCCTTTGGTGCCCGGGCCCGTGTCTGTGGAACACCGGTAGCTACGGCCCTGCTTGCAGTGTTCTTTGTAAGTGCATTTCATGTGAACCGGATGAATAGGTGTTACCGTAATTTCATATTAATATTTCGAAACTACAGGTGCAATACTTCATACTGTTTTTGACATGCCCAATTGAAGTGAAGGAATCGAATTTGGCTGTAAGGATCTTACTCCAGAACCGTACTTATAATACACAAAAGCGTTGGCGTTCAGAACAAATCACATTATTTCTATTTCCAATTTTCATCGGTTTTGCCAAGCAGTGTTAACCACACTTCGCATTTCACCTTTATTTAAGGAAACTAAAAGAATATAAATTTTGATTTATAATGTATCAGTGCTGAATTTAACTAACCTATGGAATGTAAATTTTTTATTGATCACAGGAAATTTTCTGTTGTTTTTACAACCATTTACAGCACAACTTGCCATTGCTAGTATCTAATCTAATATATACCAAAACGATTCTCAAAAAATGTTTAATCACTATTTACAATTAAATGACACTAAAACGTTCTTGCACCGTTAACGGGATCTTGTAAAAATGTACAGAAAATGAGAAATACTGAGTACAACACTCAAGCAAAAATAACACGCACAAAAAGTCATAAGTTTCTATAAACCAATAATAAAAATAACAGAATTGGCACAATTTCCACCAAAACAAACAATAACACACATCAGCTGATCGACGTACCCAATACAAGAAATTTGCGAGGTTGTCAAACTTATTTTATAACTATTTCGTAAACGTTGCTGCTAGATGGCGGTAATTTACAATATCTTAGATATTTTTAAATAAACTTTAATTAAAAATATCTAAGATATTTTTAATTGAGTCTATATATATTTGAATATCTAAGATATTGATAAATACACAATTTAAAAATATCTTAGAGATATTTTTAAATAAGTTAATGAGGTTTCTTCCTTATTTGAATTTAAAATATCTATGAGATATTTTTAATTATTTAAAAATATCTCTAAGATATCGATAAAACCGAAATTATATTTTTTTCCCGTTTATGCGTATACACGAATTAAAAATATCTCAGAGCTAATTTAAATAACCTAGAAGCAAAAAGTGCAATTAAAAATATCTAAGATATTTGTAATTTTAATTAAAAATATCTCTAAGATATTTTTATTTGTTCATAATTCATTCTTCTAAATTCTTAAATACGGTTGCCATTAAAAAGTAAAACGGCGTTCCATATTGGTTCAAAACCTCGTTCAAAACAAACGTTCACGTTGTTATAGCTTACTCGTACTCTATCTTTATTTCTTACTCTGAGGGGTGACACCGAAAGAGCCGTAGAGCAGCTAATACCTATCATTGAATTTATAACTATCCGCAGATGTTTTACTCTATGGCAGATATATTCTTTACGTATATCTGTGCTATTAAATATCAGAGGTCGCAGCATGTTTTAAAATCGAAAGATAATAAAGTATTATCAAGACGAGGAGGATAGTCTTTGGTATTATCATAGAGGAAAAGAGTTACAAACAAATAGGATAAACTGGCATTGCTAATTACGCCCAGGAGATGCTGCCATCTGCTTTTAAAGGGGTGTAACTAACTGTAAAAATAAAAAATCGTACGTTCATTAGCGTGCCGATATGCGGTCCCCTCGTTCTGAGATGGCGCTAGTTTCTCGGAGAGCGCCTAGTTACGAAATCGTTCTCTTAAATCTAGTTCCGAAAAACATACGTAGTTCTTTCACTCACACTTTAGAGTTTCATTAAAATTATTCTCTGCGTTTTAAGACATAAATACAATTTCAACATACATATAATAATAATAATAATAATAATAATAATAATTTAATAAAATTACAGGAATTATTATAATGATTTTTGTTTTGTTTTGTTTTCCTCTTTCCTGATAGCGTTGGCTTATTGTGCCCATGTGTGATTTTTTTTTTTTTTTAGGACCCTACATAACTTCACCAGACACAGACACAGACACTGATCGTTACTTGATTTTAATCCGTGCGATTAGTTAACCAGGCTAGACCTGAGTTCTCACAAGAAACACCGACCATAATAATAATAATAATAATAAATCGTCTTTATATTATATCACTATTTCGCCTATCAATCAAATACCTTATAGCACAGATTTTGTAGTTAGTCTGTGCTTATAGGGACTTACCACAGTACCATTGTATATTAGAAACATTGAACTATAAACTACGTAATTGGAAGGGAAACCGGGTGTAGGCGACAAATGCGTATCGTTGAAGCCGTGCGACAGAATGAGGTGGTGGTATTACTATTTCACTCACTCTCATAGCACGCCTGATAGAAGCAGAAAATACGACTGTATGAATTTAAGTGAAATAGAAAAATTTGTCAATGAATTTAAGAGTCTTCTCTACCCACTGCACCCAATGTAAATTTCCATAAGAGCGCTCGCCATAAAAACTCTAGTTGTTTTTCAAAAAACTATTTTTTTAAGAACTATTTTATAAATTTAGACCTTTATCTACAAAATGTTCGGACTATTTTTTTAAGTTTATAGCAACTGAATACCGATTGTTTAAAGATTAGAATTTTCGCACCGATTATTGCGCTAATCTGTTTTATTTTTTTACTCTCGATCAAGACGATTTATGGAAAAAGTAAACCGACAGTTTTTTAGATAAGTTACTTCTAAACATGACCCCAAAAAACGAAATCATAATTTTTGTAAATAAAGTCTGTATCTTGGCGGGCGATAAATCAACAATTTGAGTGTAACAAGTGGCGCCACTGCACAGTGTAGGTGGGAACTAACTAAAGACCAAGACAGGAGTTGACAAAGCAAGAATATCATCTTATCTCTTGCAGCTATAATCATCTATACACTATAATGTAAAAAAGTTGCGCTTAGGTAAAGAAGACTCTTAATGTTACTAGTGTGAGAGAGAGATAAAGATACTACCACTCGTCTGGCTTCATTTTAATAATATGCTTGTTTCCCTTCCAGTTACGAATATAATCAATGATTAGAAATTAGGTTCAATATTGACAACTTTGCTGCCCAAATTAATTGGTTTATTAAAGTTTGCCGTGGTGTTTTATTAGGTAGGTACTGGTCGGTTCTTCTGCAATTTTCAAACCTTGATAGAATTTATTGTACATTTTTGGTAAAACTCTTAATTTAGCAAGTGAGAAACTGTTGGCTGCCTTGGGCATGAAAATTTCCAGCAACCCAGCCGTTTTACTGGATTGAATGATATGGTTTTTTTCGAGATCCTAATCTGAAAACCCAAGAAAATGTTTTGGTTCGTTAAAAAAACTACAAACTGAAAATGTTAATGTTTCATACATACATAGGTATGTGTCTGGCTTTTAAATATACTTCCTTTTGTTATCCTTATCTGTTACCATTGTTTATGAATAAACAATGATACTAGTGAAACGGTTTTCAGGATTTTACGCTTCATTTGCTAAATGAATATAAACGCAGGGAGAAATGCTCAATATATATAACCTTCTGTATTGCATAAATAAGCACACTTCATATAGTATCCAAAACGCGTGTATACATATTTGCGATTAAGTGGCACACCGGAAATACCATAAAAATACACACTACCACCTGTATACCAACGACAATCAAAAGTTCAACAATAAAGCGCGTTAACTTGTAAACCTTTGTTGCTGTTCCATCTGCATTCGAGATATCGATAGTTTTATCGAATATAAATCTTGTTAAGTATAAAAACCCTTGTAAAAGAGCCAACAAATTTAAAATCATCATAAAAATTGCAGCCAGGGCATAATAAGATTGTCGTACTAAAATTCCCATTAGACAAACGAAATTCAACGGCCTAAAGTGAAAAAGAATTATTAACGGTTTGTGAGGGACCCGTTATTTTTCATTACTCATATTTAGAAAGGCCTCTTCTTTCTTGGTATCTCGCCAAAACATTACGCCCTCCTTCCACAACAGCTAAAACTCCATGAGATGATTCACTGCAACTAGGCCTACATACATTGAAGTCTTCTGTATGAGAAACGTTTGATCCTACTGGACAAGGGACAATCAACTGCGCCGGAGGGTTGCGGGAATGGGCGCCTTTAGAATTTGATTATTTAGTTTTTTTGTGAGATAAGTGGTTACCTACTGTTTACTTGCGTCATTTTTGTTGTACCGAGTGAGATTTTTTTATCAACGGTAGTTGTTTCACTTAAAATTTTTATTGTATTAATATATTGTTTTAATTAAATTCATTTTTGCTATAATTGAGTGTCATATGTCAAGATATGACAGAAACAAAAATCAAAACTGTTTTGTCACCGCGCATTGGAGATTCGCGAGTGGCCTCATGGCAAAGTTGATTAGAATGTGACTGTATCGCGCACATATTTGCGAATAAGCGGAAAACGGGAAAAATCCTGTTTTCCCCAAGGTTAGTAAAGAGAGCCAAACAGGAATATCTTCTCATCTGTATACAGTCGTCCCAAGTAGAACCATTGAATTTATAGTTATAAATGTATACTTATTAACGAGCTCCTTGCGAGTTTATAATTTTGCGGTGTTTGTCCGTCCGTTAGCACGATAACTCATAAACGAATGGACCGATTGCGAATAATTGTTGCAGGTGGATTCTTTATCGAATTTTTAGATCGGAGTTTGTGAATTGGCAATGTAGCCCAAAAAATAAGGAAGGCCCTTTTGACATCTCCGTGAGTTTTGAACCGAATTGCATGAAATCCAATATGCGTATAGCCATATAAAACGTAATTCCAAAAATTGAGCCTAATCGATCAACATTCACAGTGCCCTTTTCGCATCTCGACCATTTACAAACCGGATTGCAAACTATATTTATGAAGGTATTTAAATGAAATTTGATACATAACCACTTGGAATAAAAGCAAATATAACGCCAGTTTCAAAATTTGCATGCGCTGTGCCAACTTTCTTATTTATAGAGGCATTCAAATGAAATTTGATTCATAGCCACTTGGAATAAAAGTAAATGTAGCGCCATTTTCCAAATTTGGTTTTGTGCAGGATGTGCAGTGGCCACTTTCTTATTTATGCAAGCAATTAAATGAAATTTGATACATATACACTTTAAATAAAAGCAAAACTAACATCAGGTTTAGAATTTGGTTTTGTACATGCTATAGCTATACCCAGGAGCTCGTTTTCTATATTTGTTTAGTTTATTATATTTATAATTTATACTTATAAATTCAATGGTAGAACGTACCATATACCTATAATAGTGAAACGGCAATGTATGTACGTGGACATAAATTTGAATACTACAGCAAAATAGTGAACTCGCCCAAAGTTGCAAGCTAATCAAATGTTGTAAGCAAATATACCTACGCACTTTGTACTGTAAATATAAAATATACCCTGTAGGTACATACCGTGACCACCAAGGGAAAACTAAAACTAGTCAGTGGAAAAGACCGAGCAAGTTATGTCCCGGAGTCTGCACACGAACACGCGCGACGTACTGTACTTGTGAATGAAGATTAGGCTCCCAAGAACTCCGGACAGCTTGAGATGACCGTAATTTACGTCTAAAGTGAGAGAAGACGAATCTTGGAAGAGCTATCTCAAGACGGTTCAGTTTTAAAGGCATCTTTTGGGCTCAGTGGGGTAGGACTCGTTGGGGTTAGAAGATGGTCTTCTTAGGCGAGTTGTAGACAATTATCATTGTACTATTGAACCAATTCGTGTAGTTGAAACGGTACCTCGAGCACAAAGCGAACAGATTCGCAACGTGCTCGCCCGCTCCACCAAAAGTCGGTCTTTGTGCCGAACACAAAGGGATTCGCTCGCACAGTTGGGAAGTTTTTTACTACTTCTCCGTGTTCGTAACGCGCCGAATTGATCGGAGTACAAAACGAATACGCAATAAACTAAACAAATATAGAAAACGAGCCCCTGGGTATGGCTATAGCATGTGCAAAACCAAATTTGTTAGTTTTGATTTTATTTAAAGTGTATATGTATGAAATTTCATTTAATTGCTTTCATAAATAAGAAAGTTGGCACTGCACATCCTACACAAAACCAAATTTGGAAAATGACGCTAAATTTGATTTTATTCCAAGTGGCTATGTATCAAATTTCATTTGAATGCCTCCATAAGTAAGAAAGTTGGCACTGCGCATGCGCAAAACGAAATTTTGAAACTGGTGTTAAATTTGCTTTTATTGCAAGTGGCTATTCATCAAATGTCATTTAAATCCCGTCATAAATAAAAAAGACGGCACTGCACATGCGCAAATAGTTATTTATGCAATGAGTGTATAAATGAGGCGTTTTATTAGTGAGTGAGATGTGAATTCGAACGAACCAATAATCGCCGATTTATACACGAATTGCATACAACCAACAACGTTTTTTCGTCGACTTCACTGGGGTAGGCAATTTTAAATTCAACTACAAGAAATTACAAACGAAATTATGAGCTCCGACGATTTTTCACTAAATTACAGCTATTGTCGTTGCTATAGTAATGTGTTGTTTTATGCTGTGCCGTCAGTCCTCGTAATCGCAGTGGAAGATTATGTTGCTTACTCTGCTGCGGAGGCGATTTTAACAGTATATCCGCTCAAATCAAAAGAAACTTATTGGAAGAACGGTTTCGATCAGTTCGGCAATTGATGGAATACAATGAAATTGAAAGGAGATATTTTCGAAAATGTCATGTTGACATTTTACCTTGAAAAGGTATGTGAAATTAGAATGTAATTAATTCTTTTGCAACTGTACTAAAAGTACGTGTATTAACAGTTAAAGATATGGAAATGTTCATCCCTGTGGTCGACGTACTCACTGTTGAAGGTACTGATGCACCGTCAAAATTAAGTATTATATCTCTTAAAGTTAAGCATAACCATAGCAACGAACCAACGATTGTCTTAATAATCGTTGCCATAGATTTTAAGTTCGACTTAACTTTAAGCAAGGCTTAATTTTGTGCAACTGGGGATGAATACCTTAACAATACCTTATCCGAGAAGCTACACATCAGGATATATGCTTTGCTGAGATCGTTGGCGACCATACTGGCTACTGATCTCACTACATTAAAAGCGAGATTAAAATGGTTAGGTGGATGGAAGTTCTCAGCTGATGCCGAAAGTGAATTGTTATATAAATGTCATTCCCTTTAATAAAATGGTTGTTATGTATAAGTGGTTGCTAACGTATAATGGTTGGTTGCTAACCATTAACGGTTGCTAACGATTAATAAGCTTCATCATTGTACTCGTCACTTAATAATTTATAATATTAGTAATTTATATTGTTATCGAGAGGTCGACGAAAAACGAAATTTTGAAACTAGCGTTAAGTTTGCTTTTATTCCAAATGGCTAGGCATCAAATTTCATTTAAATGCCTCCATAAATAAGAAAGTTGGCACTGCGAATGCGCAAAACCAAATTTTGAAACTGATGTTAAATTTGGTTTTATTCCAAGTGACTATGTATCAAATTTCATTTAAATACCTTCAAAATAAAAAAGTTTGCAATTCGGTTTATAAATGGTCGAGATGCGAAAAGAGCACTGTCAATGTTGATCTAGGCTCAGTTTTTTAGTTAAGAGTGACAACAATTCTGGTGCGGGAACGATTCTACTGGATAAATTCCAAACAAGATGTCAAGGAGTAGTGCAGAAAATGTGCAATTTGCGCCACAAGCAACAGATCAGTAGGAAAAAAGGCAATGAGGTGAATGAGGCATATGAACGTGAATATAATCTCACACTATGTTAGTACCTATCCTTAGTCTAAGCAGAGTATCCTAAACCTTCACTCAACGGTCTAAGGTAGTACCACCTACCTGTTTGTATGATCTAAGATACCTACCTATTAAACGATCCGAAAATGGAACATTCAAAATCAAATTCAGTACTGAATTTTTATTTAACCATCAAAAGTGAAATGGGGGAACAATCAAGTACCTACCTATATTTACGATATTTTGTGTCATATTAGCAGGTTATACGAAAATTGTTCGGTCGGTATTTTTGATAACATTCTAGGTAGGTCAACCGTGAAATTTCAACGTTTATTTATGTGGCTGTTTTAATTCCCATAATTACTATTTTTCCCGAAATCTTCATGAAATCTTCATTTTTATTTTTTACACCCTGCACTTTGTCACGAAATTTTCGTTTTCCAGACTCCTGTCAAAACTCATATCAATATTAATAAAAAGTTCTATATAAACATTGAAATTTTTTTATAGGTATTGTGATGCCCACTAAAATTCGATTTAAATATTCTCGAAACCGACCCTGGCGCGACGAAAAAAAGTCAAGATTGCGCTTTGTTTCGTTTCCGTAGAACACGTGTTTTTTTCTTCTCTGCTCTACATTGAAATGGGCCATAATTTATAATAAAAGTGTCAAATATAACGCTATGCGAGGGAACTTAATGATCCCTATCGACCCGACGTCTCAGAGCCCAGTCGATATTAACAATTTTCGTCTAGGATTTGTTTAAAAAGGGGAGATTTAGGCAGAGGTATTTGTGCTTTTGTTGAGAGCAGAAGTAAATTTTTACGTTTCGAATAGTGAGTTTTTATCTCTACGTCTATTGTATCCATCTAATAATGATATATGATCGTGTTCGATTATTTGCCAATTTAATGTTATTCTCGTACAGCATGATTTATTGCCATTTATAACACATTCTAGATACAACTTGCACTTTTAATTATACTGGTCATACTTTGAATTAAATGCATAGATTCTACATAAATATGTTGTCTCCCAATTTACAGTACTCCTTTGTTCCAAGCGCTGGCAACATGAATTAGTGACCGATTTACGTGTTTTTATTTATATTTAGAAGCAGTATGTTCCCTTAGGGGCGATATTCAATACAAATATGCAGAACGACATTTTAATTTATACTTGAGTTTATTGCAGCACATTTCCCTTTTGTTTGCATCATGAATATGTTATTGTTTATTTACAGCGTGCTTCATCTGGGGGCGAGTGACGTACGTTAAGTGGTTGATTGTTACATATTGCACTTGGCATTGAGAATTAATTACTTGTACTAATGTTTGCAACGACATGTTCCTTTGTTTTGTTGTAATGTGATACATAACGTTATGCTCCTACTATTTACTTGAATCGGGTGATTATGATTATTAATATTTGGCAGGGTGACTTGCTTCGAATATGTACTGTGCTATAATTGATATTGATATTTGATACCGATATTTAATCTCGATTTGACGTAGCAGAGGCTGGCTAAAGTTCAGAACTGACATACGCAGAAATTATGTTTTATGTACTGTTTTTTTGTGTCTTTGTAAAGAGCCATCTTGCCGATATTGCTAATCAATCCGGTTAGTCGATCCCTGACATGTAGTGACGGAATATTGGTTTTGTGTCCGTCACTGCAAATATGTCAATGTATTTTGTTCATGATTATGTATGCGTGCGAGTTTGCCGATGGTTGCTCTGTTATTTTTGTTATGTCATGATTTGTCTTTTGGTCGGTTACTGTCAGTACTCATGGTAGAGAGCCTGGAGTTCGGTAATTTATAACCCGGCACTTTATAACTAGTGGGTTAGAGATGTGTGAATGAAAGAGTTGGGGTCCCGCTTAGTCGTACATTAGGGCGCTGGCTAGGTCCGGCCTCACTTGCGCAGGGATTAGCTAATTGCGTGCGGCGTGTTCTCGTTGTGACCTTTTGTTTTTGTTATCAATTTGGGGTATCCTTCCTATGTGAAAGGCTCTTCTGAGAGGCCAACTCCTAGCGATTTCATACAATGTTGACATGTCATGACCAGAGCAACTAAAGTCTACTCGGTGTGGGATTTGGACTAACCATCCAATATCCAAACCTATTATATGAATTTATTGTAATGTTTTAATGATTGTTTTTTTGTTATGTGTGTGAAATATTGATTCTTTAGGAATTCCAGCGGAGCCTGTGATTCAACATTATCTTAATTTACTTGACAACCATCATAATATGCATTCATGCCATTACAGACAACTAATTTTGCTATAGTTCAATATTAATTTGTGGCTGGGTTTTTTCTTTGCCAGTTCTTTTTTTCCCAGTCTATTTTTATATTTGTACTCGGTGAACTACCATTTTCTAAATTTAATCTTGCAATGTGAATTATTTGGATTAAATTTCCGTTTTTTAAAGCATGTACCTACTTGTTTTATTTGTGTTCCTTACTTGATCCTCACTCCGACAGGCAACACATATCTTGTAGCGACTCTTAAAAACACAACGTAGTAAGTGGTCCTATTATTTTGTTATTCAGGTTAGGTTAAGGGTTAGGTAGCTTTGTCTCTAGACGATCACGTGCCATGGGGTTCAGTTAGTTTGGGAGGGAAAGTTTTGAATTTAAATCTTGAGTTGCGCAGTCTCTCGGGGCTGGCCTGAGTACATTACAGTATTAAAAAAGACGATTTCGGGAAAAATGCAAAACAAAAGAAACAAGTATAAATTGTGCACAACTCTTGTGCAGATAAAGCGCATTTTTTAAACCGAAATAGCTTTTGTTTTGACATCACCAATGGATATGTCTGGCACACCTTCAAGGTATAGGCTATCTAATGCAAAAAATGCCACGACTCTAGGACCATTCCCCTAGAAGTAGTTCGAAACGGTAGAAGTGGGTCCGAAGCCAGACGGACAAAACGGAAACAATAGCACACATTTCTTTGACTCTTAAAAAATGCGCTAAAAAGATACTACTTCTACTCAGGGACTTTCTACTTCACTCGGAAATTAAAATACTTGGCCTACCGAGCCGAGGACCTCGTACTTTTAATACTTCCTGGCGAGTAATGTTATTTTCCGGACTTTTATGTAAATAAACTATTTCTGACGCTCCAGGCCATGCTCATGGGATCGTTTAGAGTCGAATGCACAAGGATAAAAATGATCGGCCAATACGAGTATAAGTGAAATTAGCAGATTTGTTCGAACACTTATACAACTACCTGTAATCATTATACTGTAATTTACGTAGTGTCACTCATAAAAATTAAAAAATTAAAAACTTCTAACCAGTAGACTCAGAGCTGGTACTCGTAGTTTCGTATAATTTATAGGAATTTATTTTATATACGCTGCTCCAGGCAAATTTCTGTGCTAAAAATGCAAAATTTGGTCTTAATTGTCAGACATTCGAAAGTTTGGTTTTGTCAAATTTTTGTTTGTCCTCAAAATTAAATGAATAGACTTCATGGCACTTAATAATTAACGAATCAGGATACCTACATAACTAGAAATGTACGTATACATAATAGTTAATTAAATGCATTCTAATTATTAATTCACCGTTTTCTCACTTGAGCACATATATGTACATAACAACGCATTGTTTAGGGAGTTCCAATCCGGTTACATGCCAAGGATATCGAATATAAGGTGAAACTACTGCTATAGGAGTGCATGCTTAAAATAGACTGTGGTTTAATTAAAACACAACAATTATCAATGAGCATAGATATGATTAAACCTATAGGTTGGCCTTTCACCTAATTTAGTTTTCTATTGAAACATCCATACTAATGTCTTAAGATTCCGGCTTTACGCGACAACCTTGAAGAATAGTTATGAAGTTATGAAATTCCATGGCTCCCTCCTTTACAGTTACTTTTACTTCTTTTCCTTCGTTTAGTATTACAGTGATGACTTAAGTAAACGAGGTGATGTATTCTGTAACAATTAAGCGGATAGTTTTAATAATGTAATGGTAATTGTGTTTCCGTAATTTTTAGGATAATTATACAAAGGTAAGTACCTGCTTTCAAAGTTTTCTGTTAGCTCTCGCTTCTAACTGAAGTGTAGGTAAGTGTGGTTCAGTGGTTGCCTTTTTTTCTTTGTAGGGATTTCTACCACATTTTTTATTTTATTAATCAAACAGGCGTGTAGGTCAATTAGATTAATGTGTTTTTAAAGTTCAGTTCCCATGACAACCTTAGATCACGCTTGAGATTCTGAGTGACTGTACCTACCTACTTAATTAGATCCAATTAATTGTATCTACCTTTTAGCTAGGTATCTGTTTTCTATGCTTTGACTTGCAACTTAAAAGTAGTACAGATTAGGAGTATATTATGGGAATGATTTATCTAAGTATTTATTTTGCAACTATAAAAACCTGCTCCATTACAATGCTGGGAATGTACCAGTTTGCTCAATTCAATAATTGTACACCTTGGTAACAGTTACACAATGTTTACGTTCTTAATGTGTGGAGTTAAGTCAATGTTAATTTATTAAAGTCCTAATAATTTGAAGAACAAGAAAGGGTACTATCCGGTACCTATATCATTCAATGGTACTGTCAGTTGAGTGTCAGTTACTAATATCCGTACTGTCACGTTAAAAATGCACAGCGTGGTAGGCGGATAGTTTTCCTATTAAAGAATTTGATCGAGAATTTCTTCTTCATACCATTACCTACCTTGTGTCCAACCTGAACTTTACATAAAAGTTATAAGTAGGTAATTTAACTTACTTACGTATATGGTATACGTATACCAGGATGGGCTATTAATTAACAATATGCATTCTATGCGTATCTGCAAGACGTACTTACTACACAAAGAAAAAGGCCGGGAAAAACATATTTTTCTGCGACTTAACTGTAGTGTATTGTCTTAAATATGAAATACACAAATTAGAAAAACTTTCATTGTAACTCACAGATTTCGTTTGTTAAACGGTAAAACGAGGTTTTGATACCCGAGAACGATCCAGAACGTAAATAGGTATGACGTGAACAAATTTCCACAAAAGCAGTTCATCATGTACTTAGCTCAGTTGAAATAGAGAAATTCCCGAGGAAATTCCAATTTATTTAAGTTAACACAACAAAGTTTTGAAGACTTTTATCGAGATCGTTGTTAAATTTCGAGATTCGCGCGCAGTTTCTCTTGCGCAGGGCCGTAGCTGTACGAGGGGAATTTCACGCGGGCGCCTTTTGGTCATGGGCGCCGCAGCGCCTCACATAGGCCGCCCATGTGCTAGTGACTAGACTATAACCCCCTCGTGATGTGCTTATAGGATAACACGATTTACGACACACTGTAGAATTGAATGACGTTATTGACCACGGTCCGTAGGTCCGTATACTTAACGGTTGCCTCACTTCCAAACAACCAATAAAACGCGCTGCCAATTGTGACGTACTTCAGCCCGCAGTAATCACCGCCCATCGCACAATTCTCTTATACTATATGCAAAAAGAGTTAATTTTTGCATATTTGTGTTTGTTATTGTAATGATATTTTTAAGCTTCAATCAGGAATAATTTCTTTGACATTTCCACAGTGGCAGGTGCATACGTACGATCGTCGACGTTTGATACGAGGTTTGATATACGTTTAGGTACCAATAAAACCAGTAAGTTTTACTTATGGAATCGAAAGGTTTATAATTTAGTATTACATGCATAATTATCTTGATATATAAAATTCTTCTGTAAGGATGTGTGTGACTGAACTTTTTCTAAACGGCTGCACGGCTTTTGATGAAATTTTTTCATGTCTTTCTGTATGGCCCCGGATGTTCATTCTGCCGCTTTAGCTCTGGTGTTGAAAATTCAGGTGTTCATGGAGTGGTTACGTCAATTGGTTCCTGAAGAAGTGATTCTACTAATCGCTTGCGTTCCCTTGTCCTAACTCTTTCTTCCCTAGATGTATCTACTTTCCAATGGGGTGCACACACGGCACGATCCCAGTTTAATTTATAGTTATAGGCTTATAGGTAACCAATAATTCAATACCTTAAAAGAAAATTAACACATTAATAAGAAATGGAGCATACGAGGGCGAGAGACGCATACAATACACCTCTGCACGATGACCGTGATACAAACGTCAAGCATACAGAAACGTCACAAAATTCTACGGCAGGCGAGAGTACGTCACACGCGGGAAGTTCCCCTCTCTCTCCGCGCCTACAAACTGCAGTGACTGAGGCAACCGTTTAGTATACGGACAGTGGTTATTAACCAGTTTGTTTAGCATAATAGGCGCTTTCTTTCGGCTACTTCGCTATCATGATTTTAAGATCGGTGTTTATAGACTTGAGCATGCACGAACTGAGCTTGCGCGCATGATTCACTCATGCGCGCTCGCTCGCACATGAGCGTTTCGATTTGAGCACGCGAATGAGCTAATCCGAATTGTTCGCGCACGCTTAGTTAGCTGCTTTTTCCCGGCGAAATGATCTCATAAGATTTTTAACATTTTTTTTATCTTCCTAGGTGTCTTAAGTTTTCAATGTTTAAATTCATGGTACTACATTTAAATTGAGTACTAATTCTCACCATAAATCATTTTTTGTTTGTTTTTGAATAGATGTACGTGCCATAAAACAGAAAGCTTTTGATATTCTTGCAGCAAAATAAATACCATATCATTGTTTCACTTCATGCCGAAACAATAAAAAGCACAACAAACAATGCTCGCTACGCACACAATTGTCTTTTCACCGTTCAAACTGAGCATTCGCAATGCAATTTGAGCACGTCCCCGAGACCGACAGCGAGCGGGTCGCGTTCGCGGGTGCTCGCGCACAACGACGCACACGTTGAGCGTGCGCGGCGCGCGCACACCCGTTTACATTTTGAGCATTCGCAACCATTAATGGTTCGTTCCTGCGTGCTCAAGTCTAAACGCACCTTTGAATCACGTTTTAT
The DNA here is from genome assembly GCF_008802855.1 of Photinus pyralis. NCBI lineage: Eukaryota > Metazoa > Arthropoda > Insecta > Coleoptera > Lampyridae > Photinus > Photinus pyralis. The sequence continues at coordinate 5,276,370 of NW_022170403.1, forward strand.
TAAAGAACGCGCGAATTTAAATCAGTACCTATGGGAGTCGAGATGGGAGTACACATTTGCATTCGAATTACGTATTTTTTGTTTGGATTATGAAAATAATTTAAATGCAAGTAGAAGTACTTGCACGATTCGATTATGCTCTTCTTCAGTTACAATAATATTGACTAACTTAACATTTGAGCAAAAAAATCCTTGCATTTATAGGTTAGGAATTCGTGATCAGTAAACAAATCATAAAACTTTTATGTTCAGTTTGTTCACGATTTTATTAATCATGATCATAAGGCCACACTTTACCACCCCGCACGTTAGTAATGCCGTGTTTACACAAGGCCAATAAGAAGACTCCATTAACTGGCTCTGTGTAAACACTAGTGGAGGCCAGTTACGATCCAGTACAGTCGAAAAATGCCGCATCAGTCCACTGGCTTCAAAAGTTGCCAGTGGGCCAGTAGCAGGCCCCCGACCACTCAAAGGCGGACTGGCGCCAGTCGATTACCTAGTGTAAACTGAATTTGCCCGCGCCCGATGTGACCTCCCAATGGGGTGACAAAATTTGTACATGTGTAATGTGTCCCTGATGTGGACTGTCATCAGAGCTAATCCTGCGAGTCTGTGCTGTTTCTGTTCCTCAGGTTGTGAGTAAGAGTAACCGTAAAGATTCCTAACAATTTCTTAATATTAGGGCGAGTATTAGGGAAGAATTGCATTGGTCGTACAAACGTTTACAGCAACTTCAGTTTTTGTCCATTTTTTTCCAACAAATCAAATCATATTTCTAAGGCGTAGACGTGTACCGCAGAGCTTTACCTATATTGTTCGCCTTACTAGATAAACCTCTGCTGTTCGTCTCTGGGGTATCCTCCTCCAACATCAATTGCCCTTTAGGTGGATAGAAAACAGATCCTTTCGTAGACTTTTTTTATTAGAATGCCATAAAAGCTAAAAGCAATTTCTAATACAGTGAAAGGTAAAATGTGTTTTAATCCCTCCCTCTCCTCACCGTTCCCTCAATTTGAAAAATAAATAGTCAAAAACAGCAGAAGTAGAGACGGACAAAACGCTTACAATAGCAGTTTTTTTTTAATTGCGCTAAAAATTTCAATATCCCCCAATTTGATTACTTTCTTACACATCTGGATTGGAGGAGGGCTGATTTGGCACAATAATATTCTGTTTCATTCAAAATATTACAAAATTAAATGAATGAATTTTTTTTAGAATCATGCACAACCTTAATTCTCCAACATGGATTGTCTTGGGATTAGTCACATTGTTTTGTAAAGGTAATTTAGACATTTTTAATAAATTTCTATTATATAATTTGTATTCATTTTTTTAGCATATGCGACAAACCATCCTCCGATTTTAACTTCTGAAATCAATAGCCTAGTCATATCGGAAAATACAGCGCTTGATACAGTTGTGGTGAAATTAGAAGGACACGATCCTGAGAATAGCACTGTTAAGTTTGGGCTATATGGAACAGATCTTTTAAATGTGGATTCTTCGACAGGGGAAATTAAAGTAGTCAAACCTTTGGATCGTGAAGTAAGTTTTGGTGAGAGTTGTGTTGCTGGTGAAAAAGGGCTTGTTATAGATCAATGATACGCTACATTTTTTTGTTACTATCGAGGATGAAGTTAAGGATGCTCCTGTTGGAGGAAATAATATTGTGACTGTACCTGTTACTGCAATAATTCTGGACGAAAACGATCATCCACCATTATTTCAAAATGTAAGAGTCTACACTGTGTAAAAGTACAATATATGTTGTAGTATATTTTAGGTGCCATATTTTGTCTACGTAAATGAAAGTACACCAGTTGGAACAGTTATATTTTCCGATGTATTAGCTACTGATGTGGATACTGTGGGCGATGCCATAGAGATGGAATGTTTGGACCATCCAGATTTTACAAACGCATGCCATACATTTTCTATTGTTACTATAGAATCAACCCAAAATATTTATCGTGGTGCAATTAAGTTGAAAAAAGAACTAGATTATACAGTGAAATCTGAATATAAAATACTTTTAAAAGCAATGGTAAGAATTATTCTTAATGTTCCATTTTTAATATTATCTGGGAAACCCCTAATTAGTTCCCTAATTAGCGCATTTTCCAACTCATGTTGAAAGGCGCTGTTAGGGCCACTTTCTCTGTCAGTCCGTCCGAGACCTTAACTACTCCTACAGTTTTCAAGATATTTAGATGGTTCTTTTTGTATTCGGTAGCTTATATCTCTGGCACATCAGTCAATAAAAATCTTGACGATTAATGTGCGCATATGCAGACTGCGCAATGTCAACTTTCTTATTTATTTGTTCTAGTGAAGGCTAGCACATCGCATATTGCCAAAATTAGATGTGCGCATGCACACACGGCGCAGTATCAATTTTCTAATTTGTGTTGATATTTTTTTTGAAATTATAATCAGATTCTCCTAGTAAAGACAAGGATATAGAATATTGCAAAAATCAGATCTGCGCATGCGCACACTGCGCAATGCCAACTTTCTTATTTGTGGAGATATTTTTTGAAATTTTAATCAAAGATTCTTTTAATAACGACCAACATACCGCATATTGCAAAATCATATGTGCGCAGGCGCAAAGTGTGCAATGTCAATTTTCTTATTTGTGAACATATTTTCTTCTAGTAAAGGCAAACATATCGCATACTTTAAACATTCAATGCCAAATTTCTTATTTATAAGAATAATTTATGCCATAACTATTTTCCCTTGTAGAGGGTGAGTCAACGATTGCGCGGAGTAACTTAATGCCTTGAAGATTTTTCGATGGAGTGCTTTTGTATTATGATATGGTTGAATATTCTCCACATTTTAAAAATATTTGGAATTATACAGGGTGCGCCCATAAAGTAGGGCGCCAAAATGGTAGGTACATTTTTTAAATAGAACCCCTTGTATTTGAATGCATTTTTGAATTCTGCGTGTCTACGTCTTTTTTATTATATGGTTAATATCCGAAGAACTAGTAGTTTTAAAGATAATTTGGTTTGTAAGAAAAATTTGGCATTTGCACTGAATGTTTTTACTTCTTCTCCAGTTTTTGGACTTAAAACAAATTGTTTGAAAAATAAATTAATCGATATGATTTTCGTTTTGGACGAGATAGATAAAAATTGCCTTTTTTTGGATGGCCACCTCGTTATTATGTGAATTACATATAACTTATTTAAGATTAAAATATAAAAACCAGAAAAACCAAGACATTTTGAAAAATATCAGAGATAGGTATAGATAGGACATTATTATCAAAAGCTGAAGGTTTTTGGAGGAGCTAAAAGATGACAGCAAAAAGTGAGATTTTTTAATATGAAGTTTTGCAACTTTGGACCTATCAAAAAAAACACCCTGTAAGCTATTTTTTTAATGTTTCATAGTAGATGTATTTTTTTTACTGCAATCAAAATTTAAGTAATAATTTTGACAATCTAACAAATGCCCAATTTTTCTTAAAAATCGAATTATCTTTAAAACTACTAGATTTGGGATATTATCCATATAATAAAAAAGACGTACAATTACATGTAGAATTCAAAAATGCATTCAGATACAGAGTTACTCCGCGCAATCGTTGAATCACCCTGTACACATAAATGGTCCATTATATGAGCTTTCGGGAAGTACAGATCATTGCATGGAAAATGCGCTAAAGTTTCAGGCCAAAACGTTTTTCATTTTTTACTTACATTAAAGTATCTTGTACAAGTAACCATAAACAATGAATTGTTTCTCAGTAGTCTAAAGAGGTGTGCAAAAAAATGGCGAACTGCAATTATTAGATGACGAAACAAGAGACATTTGCTCTTAAAGTTTTGACATCAGCAATGGATTTGCTACTCTGTCAAGAAAGTACTGAGAATTTGTCAATGAAACGCAAAATATGTATTATTTATTTATCTAAATTTATTGTATCGTCTTCAGAGTAGGCCCTTTCCGAAATAATACGCTTCCACCAACTAACTAACCCAATCATCAAAACATTTTTTAAACGTATTTTTTGGAATCGACTTCAGCGCTTCATGCCCAAACAATTGTTTACAATGGTACGAACTGATTTGTGAGACGACTATCTCTCCCAGAGGTAAACGATGATTTTCAGGCATCATTTCTTTTACTTTAGCTATGTTAAAGTCAGTTGAAGATGATGATGGCTGACCAGAATGAGGCAAATCTTCCACCAAATCTCGATCTCTTTTGAATGCACTGTACCATTCATTCGCACTTGTTTTTGAGAGTCGATTCACCAGAAGTCTTATGCAACATTTTCAGAGTTTTGGCCGACGCCATTCCATTTGCAATGCAAAATGTAAGACAGATTCTTTGTTAGATATTTTTATCGTTTTTCAAAATCGCAAAACACACTTGAGGTTGTTAATTAACAAATCGAGTACGATAAACAAACTAAGGGGCAAGTGATGCTCAAACTCCGCGTGAGTATAGAGGACAGTTGGCGGAAAAGTTGTAGTTTGTACAAACCAATTTACATTACAATACCATGAAGGGTATAGTGTGGGTTTACCCCTCTCGCCTCCCATTTTCAAAAGTTTTACTTGGCTTGGCACCACTACAGGCATACGTATGCAAAGTCTGAGACCAATTGGTTGTCGTATGTAAAGGTATGCACGTTTCACTTTCAAAAACAGCAATAGCACTTTTTTTTAATTCTTAAAAAAATGCGCCAAAAATGCACAGGATTCAGATAATCAATATTTTTTATGTTTGTTGTAAGATAAAATTGCTATAGGCTTCTATTTTCATAATGCTAAACAATTGCTGCATTGACTCTAATTTGCCATCGACATCCGGAATAACACCAAGCAATACCTAATTATTATGATGTTGCTTGATAACAGAAATTGAGATAATAAATTAATTTGATTATGTTATTTAATAGCATATTTTTAGTTTTAGTATTAGGGCTTTCACCTGGAGTGTAGGAAGCCGTGCGCCAACACATCAATATGAATCTATAGCACTCATCTAATCAAGAGTGTGTGTATGTGTGTGTATTGCAACCTCAGATTTGATCATAGACTCAGGGAATAAATGGAGGCTCATATCAAAGGCTGTTTGCAAAAAATGTGTATTATAGAATAATTCAAATTTTTCATATAATTTTTGATTAATTGATTGATTGATGTGGAAAACACCATAGAAAAATCAATAACTGCATGGCTGAGATACACTTCCACACACATCCACATTCAACACGAGACAATCGTGGTAGAGTCACATTCTAATACACTGCGGTTTAGGGTGCAGCCTGAGCATGGCTTTCTATCCACAATATGCGGTGCATAACTGCTAAAAGTAAAGAACAAATGGTTTTAAGCAGTTTAATCGAATTATACTTAGTTTTCAATTGCAATTAATGCATTATTGGTATTACCTACCATAGTGTCAAGAATTTACTTGAGGGGATAGCAATGTGCTTTAAAAGTTCATGCGAGTTTCCCTTTTGGAGAAATTCAAACCAAACTGCTCTAGTGTTTACAATAATAAATTTCGGTATTTGTTAAGAAATGTTCAATTTACAACATCCTAAAATTTGAAAGAATTTCATGGGGGAGTTTTGTTCTGATTATGGACTCTAGTTGACCCTATCTCGGAAAATCATAATAAAGGATTATTTTTTCTGCATTAAAATCGACCTAATGGTTACCTACTTTTGAATTTTGAGCGCATAATATTTTGGCGCAAGGTATTAATTGTTTTTTTTTCTCTTTAGGATGGAGAGCTAAACACCACCGTAGAAGTTGAAATACATGTATTAGATATCCAAAATACACCTCCTGCTTTTATCGGACTCGCAAATGCCGAAATTTTTGAAGATGCGCCTATTAATACCCTTGTTTTTACTCTCCACGCGGAGGATGGAGATCGTGGTGCGCCGCGTAGTATAATTTATGAATTAGTGAACAGTAAGTTTGTTACAATAAACTAAATAGTGATATTTATAGGTATTTTTGAAATAGTCATAGTGTTTTGTATGTGCGAAAGTGATTCATTATTATGACTTTCAGATCCAATGGATTATTTTTTAATTGATGCCAACTCTGGTCAAGTTCGTACAGCTCGTCCTTTGGATAAAGAGGCTATTGATAATCCTTTGGGATTGCTATCATTAGAAGTAAAGGTAAGCTATTGTGATTATTAATTGTTCTAGGCGACTTTAACTTCCATCGTAGGCAATTGAAGTTACAAATGGGATTCCATCAAATGATTCTCTATCGTTTACAACAGCAATAGTAAATGTAACAGTTAATGATGTGAATGACGAGCCACCATCGTTTAATAAAAAGGAGTATTTTGTGGAAGTACCGGAAGATATTAGAAATGGTGACGTATTACCAAATTTAAACATGCTGGTTTCAGATCCTGATGTGGTAAGTTAGTGTTGAAAATTATACATAAAGTCATTTACAACGCTATTTATTTAAAGGCAAATAATTCTGTTTTTGAGTTACAACTAGATGACATATCTCACTCTTTTAAAATATTACCTGAAATCATCTTCGGATCAAGCGAAGTCACTATACAAGTCGTTAATAGTTCCTTAGATTATGAGGATGTGAATCAGCGAAAATTTATCGTGCTCGTAATTGCCAGAGAGATTTATACGGATCCAAAGTTGTCATCAACAGCTACCATTACAATTACAGTGACCGATGCAAATGATAACTCGCCTACATTTGAACAAAAGTCCTACTCTGCCATTGTGTCAGAAGTTGCATCGTCTGGAACTGTGGTAACAACAATTCTCGCTAAAGATCGGGATAGCAGTAAATTCGGCGATCTTGGTATTATTTACACACTGAGCGGCCTAGGTTCGGAAAGATTTGAAGTTAATAACCGCACAGGTGTCATAACCGTTGCGGAATGTTCTGAGCCCGGTGCTGTGGGCTGTTTAGATTACGAGACTAAACCAGAATACATTCTCTATTATAACGTAAGCAGTGGCTACAACCATTCGGTTAGTTTAAATTTTTCATTTTAAGGCAACTGATAATGAAGGGAAAGGGCATACAACACAAGTTCCACTGAAAATTGTCCTGATTGATAGTAATGATAACGCTCCCATGTTTAATTCATCCTTGTACAATATTTCTATAAGCGAAGGAGCGGCTAAATTTGATCCAGATTTGGTTGTAGAAGCGAAAGACATTGATAAGACGTCTCACGTAACCTATTCCATTATCGCTGGCAATGAAAATGGTTTGTTTAATATCGATTCTAATAGTGGTAAAATTAGAATTGCAAGTAATCAAGTAATTACGTTTAGTAATGATGTAACAGAAAATAATATACCATTAACGATTGAGGTGAGACTGAGATTTTTGTTGTCCTGTTTCTTACACCTTCGCAATATTTTAGGCAACTGATGGCAAGTTTACAAGTATTACTGTTGTTAACATCAATGTTAACGATATCAATGATCATGCTCCGATGTTTGAACAAGGCAGTTATAACATTTCTGTTCCTGAAGACATTTATATAGGTGAGAATTTGCTGTTTGATGAAACTTAATTGAAAGCATTGTTTAGGTACAAGCGTGGTTCAACTACATGCAACTGATGAAGATGCTGGGACAAATGCTGAAATTAGTTACTATTTAAAGAAGGGTGCACTAACTGATTTTACAATTGAAAACGAAACAGGGGTAATTCGTGTTGCTAACAAACTAGATTACGACAGACAGCATATATATCATATAGAAATTGTTGCTGCTGATGGAGGGGTAGTGAGCTTGAGTAGCACAAACAATTTAACAATTCACATCATTAATGTTAACGACAAGTCACCTTACTTTGTTCCAACCAACCAGAAAGCTGAGGTAAATTTCCATTATGCAATTTTAGGTATTTCATAAATAATATTTCTAGATTATGAAAGATGCCAAATTAGGAACTGTGGTGCACTCTCTTTCCGCATTTGATCCTGATATAAGTTCCCCAGATGCTTTAAATTATGAAATTATAGAACCCATAGTAGGAACAAATAAATATGGGGAGCCCGCGGCCAATGAATCATACAGATATTTTTTCTCGGTAGACAAAAGTACTGGCAATGTTTCAGTGCAAAGTATTCTGAATCGAGATGTCGCCGCTACTGTGCAGCTCACTGTTCGAGTCACAGATGTCACAGCTGCAAATCCACAACATGGTGAAGGTATGTACTGTATTTATATCTTCTTAATTTATACTATTGTATCATTTGATTGGGGATGTATATTTTAAGTTAATTAATTATTAGGTCAAAAGCAATGAAACATAAATTTAATTGCGTGATTTATTTATTTACAATTAATTATTAATGAATTTATATCAGTACATATTGATTTTTAACAGTTAATTATTATTTATCACTCACTTGTACTCAAATTTATAACATAACACGAACGCGAACTATTTATCACTCCCGCGTCGATGTTGCAACTTCCATTAAACACAATCGATTTGCTTGTTGAAAGTTTCTGGAAAGATCCCGGACATTCTCGAGATTTCTCGAATACCTGCGAAGTCGGCACATCGCATTCCTCGTTCCTTATCGCCGGTGACTAATTTTTTATTGTGGCTGCTGGCGCTCCGATGTCGGATGCTTCAGCTACTCGCTACAATAAGGTTTAGAAAGAGCTTGAAATTTTAAGACTTCAAGCTCTTTCTGTACCGACCACTATGACTCTGTGTCGGTTTAAGGCTTTGGGTATTACAATCAGGTTTTTGACGTAATCTCTATTAACCTAGTTCTACAGGCGTTTACAGTTGCGATACTACTTTAGCAGCCTTCAAGACAGATCCATAACAAATTGGGTACATGCAAATAACGATCTTTAGATAGTAGGATGCTTGGTATAAGCAATCTGTCTGTCCCCCACAAAATACTAACTTGTACTGGTGGTACCTACTATAAGATCAGATCTAGAAGTGGAAGAGAGAATTCCCTTAAATGAATATGATCCTGGAAACTATGAACATTCACAAGTGGGTACTGAACACAAAAATCGGCAACTTTTTGTGACAGTGAGGGTAGAAGGAGACATTGAATGGTGTTTCACTGACTTTATGATTCAATGGTAGAGCGTTGGGCTATAAATCCGGAGGTCAGGTGTTCGAACCTGGATTGAGGTGAATGTTTCATCTGTGGCAGAGATCGGAATTACCTTAGACCATGGTATAATAAAAACGGTATCGCAACGCGCATCGTGTCCCCTTTCCCCACGCCGTATGACGTCAATCGCGTAAGAAACTCCGGCGTGCGTATATAAATGCATACGGAAGAGGTTACGGAAACGCACTATTATTTGTGTATCTGTCGGCAAAATTTAGGTTTATATATAATATTACATACACAAATGCAAGCTCTCACAAAAACGTTACAATGAAATGCAAAGCAGATAAAATGTAGGTAGAGGTATTGTTCATGTGGTGCGCCAAGCGCGTGTACGTGAATGGAAGCGACTCCTCGTATGATAACGGATGCCCCAATTTTATGTTTAGTCTATAAATTTTTTCTCATACGTATCTTCACTTCCGAATTATTTAACATCTTAACCCTTCGTTTTTCGTAAATAATTATTACATTTTGCACTCGCGCAACCAGGCATTATCGTTTAAATGTTTATTCGGTATCCACGCGGTGTAATAAAAGCGGAAATGAAAGGTATTCGCTATTAATAGTAGCAAAAACTCGAGTGTTTGCAATGCAGGACTATCAACTACACATATTCCTGTACGTACGATAAATATAATAGCACCACAATGCAGATTATTCTTCGAAAACGAGGCCCACCATTGAATCTTTATGGGCTTACGCGCCAGATGTAACTCCAGTGACGTCATGCGCGGCACGACGTGTTTTCGTCCGACAACTGGGCACCCGATGCCTTAGACCAGTTTCGAGCATTCTGCCGGCTACTCCAAATTAGGTTTTCCTGCAGTTTTCCTAATTCGTAAGGTAAATACCGGAGTAGTATAGAACAACTTAAGACCTTCTGCAGAGGCACCTCTAAAAAGCATTAAGCGGGTCACTCCGTAATTGGGCGAACGCCTGTTGAGAACCCAGAACAAGAGAGGGATAAATAAATAAAATAAATAATAAATAGAAAAACAGGTTGGAAACTGTTACCTCCACATTGATTACGCCAATGATGTTGATGTTTGATACCATCTCGTTCAGAGCCGTCCTTAGGGTGGAGCAAGTGAAGCGGCCTACTCTTGCTAAAGTAAGTAAAAGTTTTGGTTGAATGAAAATAATATAATAATGTACAGATATATACGTACCTAAAATATCTGTCTGATTACCCGCGCAATATGTTCACAATTATTGATTAATTTAAAAACGTACGAACGAGATTCTCATTGAGACGAGCTAGTCATTAGTCACAAACCAAATATGCAAACGTCGTTTGATAGAGGTGCCGGGGTGATTGAGCCCGGGCCACGCGCTCCCCGATGTGCGAGTTCTCGCATGATCTCCTCCCCTCCCTTTTGCCACGTGACAGTCATTCAGTGTTTAAAATGATGACTTTGCAAGTTTAATTTTGCTTGGGTATTCGCCCCCCCCCCCCCCGGCAACATTTTTGCTTTGTCTATACAAGATCTGTAAACAAATAGTGTGGTATTGAATAATTTCAGTAGATTTATGACAAGAAAAATTGTGACAGTTAATGCTTAGATAAAACACAAATTATAAAATATAAATACTTAATCAAAATCGATATGTTACTTGAATTATATCTTTACAACAATAAATATTGTTAAATGCAGGTAATACATATACCTACATATGATGCAAACGTTATATGTTGCAGTTTTTTCCATGTAATTTTCCTAACTGAAAGCTCTAATCTAAATCTAAATCAATATGTACACAATTCCAGTCAATATTTTAATGATAAATTGAATTATAATTTACCCCAATGTCTTATGCGCATATAAATACGATATAAACGATTGTTCAAGGAATCAGAAACGTAATTCAGTTTATTTAATATACCCCTATCTTGAAACACCTAATATACATACATAAAGGCGAAAAAGGCACTATTATCACATTGAAAGCCTCCTTCCAACCTTACATCCCGTTCACAGCAATCTTCGATTGAATGGTCGAAAGACCACAGAAATTTAGCGAAACTGACTCGTTTTAACATCAAAAACATAGTGAAATGTACAAGTCGCCGATGGCGATCCAACAAGTGACGTCAAAAACAGCTAACCTGGCGCTGGCTACGTTTTCTAGCCTCGTATATCAGGTGGAACTTTGCCACTTTTACCTGCAACGTCAAATCGAGATTAAATATCGAAATCAAATAGGTATAGTACAATAATAGTATATTAAGATACAAGTGTATAATCAAGTCTTTAAAGCACGCGCAACGAGTTTAAGGGCACGACGCAAAGCGGAGTGCCTTTAACGTTGCACGTGCTTTAAAGACCAATTATACACGTGTATCTTATAGTATTTTTTTGCGCGATCGGTCATTTCTGACTATTTACCATGGGTGTTTCCATGACAGTACGTAGAATTTACCAGTTACTATGATTACGACGACGCCAAAATTACTTACCGATCTAAAAACAGAACAGCAAAAATACTTACCGACGCCTTTTTAAAAATCAACAGTCTTACATTACATTTAATCTTTAATTATTGTTAGGTAAATTAAACGTACAATTTGTGCTGTTTTTCCTATAGCAAGACGCTAATAAAGTCATAAAGGAAGTGCAAAGCTAGTAAACTACATCAGACACATGCACATTTTTATGAAATTATTAATTTCAATTTTGACATTTAAACTGGTTGCCTAGTGATATACACCATACCACTTCGATCATTTCGATTTATTCTGCTCGTTAATTTCTTAGTGCATATTTATATTGGTTGCATAATTTTAATTTCGATCGCGCAAAAAATGTTATAAGCACGTCGAACGTTAAGGGTACCGTTCTCAGACAATAATTGGAGTCGTCGCTTCGCTCCTCCTCCAAACAATTGTCTTCGAACGGTAAAAATCCCTTACCGTTCTCCATACTTAATATACTATTTATTATACCTGCAGTATAATTTAAAAATAGGAAATACAATGAAGTCATATTGACGTTATACTCAAATATACATGTCTAATTAAGTGGGCTGGGTGTTCGCAATTTCACGATTGTCATGGAAATGTCACTTGACGTTTACTTATAAAAATCATCGTCTTTGTGAATTAAACGATTTCCGTTGAAAAAGATAATACACCGTCCATTAAATCGATTGTTGTAAAATCTAAACAAACGTTGGTAGGTGTAAAACCCAACTCCAGCAAAGCCTATTATAAAGAATATGAAAAGTTCTTTCCATGGATGAATAGGAAGTTACTTACGAATACAATACAGTCTTAAATGCATCCATAATGCTGGCATATATGAAGGAAATGTCAAAGGTATTTAAATCTTCTATATTTTGGTGCATTCATTCAAAACTTTCAAGCAATGTTGCGATTAAAAAGTGGAACAGATTTGGAAGCATACCCTAAATTACGCGCGTTTGTGAAAGCTTCAACCAAAGGATAGGTACAAAAGCCAAAGAAATGTTCTGCATTTACAGAAAGCGAGGATTTTTTATTTCATCCAGATGACAGTTTCAAAAGTCATACTTGAAGTACCGTTACTTAGCAACTTTAAAGCACGTGTGTTTTAAAGGCCCTTTTTCGCACGCATTTGAGTGTTTAAAACGGAGATTGTGATTCAGGTATAATAAAATAGTATATTAAGATACAAGTGTATAATAAAGTCTTTAAAGCACGCGCAACGAGTTTAAGGGCACGACGCAAAGCGGAGTGCCTTTAACGTTGCAAGTGCTTTAAAGACCAATTATACACGTGTATCTTATACATTGCGATCAAAAATGAGTGACCGTCGAGTCACCTTTGGAATTTTTGTTTACATGGGAAATCGTACTTAACTTCAACTTTCAAAGGCGACTCGACAGTCACTCATTTTTGATCGCCCGATAGTATTTTTTATTATACCTGCAGCATAATTTAAAAATAGGAAATACAATGACATCATATTGACGTTATACTCGAATACATGTTTAATTAAGTGGGCTGGGTGTTCGAAATTTCACGATTGCCATGGAAATGTCACTTGACGTTTGCTTAAAAAATCATCGTCTTTGTGAATAAAACGATTTCCGTTGAAAAAGATAATACACCGTCCATTAAATCGCTTGTTGTAAAATCTAAACAAACGTTGGTAGGTTTAAAATCCAAATCCAGTAAAACCTATTATCAGGAATATGAAAAGTTGTTTCCATGGATGAATAGGAAGTTACTTACGAATAATAAAGTCTTAAATGCATCGATAATGCTGGCATATATGACCGAACTGTCAAAGGTATTTAAATCTTCTATCTTTTAGTGCATTCATTCAAAACTTTAAAGCAATGCTGCGATTAAAAAGTGGAACAGATTTGGAAGCATACCCTAAATTACGCGCGTTTTACCAAAGGATAGGTACAAAAGCCAAAGAAATGTTCTGCATTTACAGAAAGCGACCTAAGAGGATTTTTTATTTCATCCAGATGACAGTTTCAAAAGTCATACTTGAAGTATCGTTACTTAGCAACTTTAAAGCAGGTGTGTTTTAAAGGCCCTTTTTCGCACGCATTTGAGTGTTTAAAACGGAGATTGTGATTCAGGTATAATAAAAAATTATTTACAAAGATTTATCATATTGTAACGTGATTTATTAAATTCGGGTTCGATTTATATCAATATTTATTAAACAGAACTAAAACACTATAAAATCCGTACAATTTATATCGATTATTTATATCACTCACAAATTTATATCGATTATTTATATCACTCACACTTCGCAATTTATCTTTTCGTGCTCGATGTTTACGTACTCGTTCGGTAGTAGACTGCCGCGATGTTCGGTCCGCAACCATTTATACACGCAAGCAATGTAAGTCCCGAACATTCTCGAATGTTCCTACTATCGCGCGCGTAGAAAATTCCAGAGCGCCAAAGGCGACGTCATGTCTGGAGCATTTCCGTTACAATATAAGTAACAATTCTTTACTGTTTGAACGTTTGCGTCACTCTAGAGTTCGGATTTTTAGTTCTTCTTAACTTAATTAACTTAATTTTGCAAATATTTATCTCATATTCCACCATAAATAAAATAAAAGTAATTTTAACATCCTGAAGAAATGATTTCACTTCTGTAATTATACCCAAAATGTTTACAGTACATATAAACATTAAACAGATGAAATGTGTCTAAAGATTCGATGAGCGTATAATACAAAAATCAAAAGTTTCCATAATAAAATTAAATATCGTAAAGTAAATTGATAAATTGTAATGTAAATAAACCACTAAAAAGAATTCTAATCTAATGATTACAGATCCAACAAACTTAATCCGTTATCGCGTTAACTTATGGAGAGTACAGATGCAACTACGTAATGTATTTGTGGATATCACTGACCGATTGCACACGTATCGCGTTTGAATTTTCTTCTCGTTTGGCTAGTATTCGTTCTTTTTTTTGTCCAAACAAATTTATATTTTAATGAAAACGCCCTTTTTCGCGCCTCTGTAAAGATTGTCCGATTTTCATGCGTTAAGTTTTCATTAAAATATAGCATTCCGTTTGACTCCTTTTCTTTGACCGATACAATACGCGACCACTGTCGACCGCTGCGTAGAAAATTAGCTTTATCCTCCTCACTTTTTAACTTAACCAGTCGAAAGTCGCCTTTTTTTTAGAGACACTTGGCCAACCGATTTATAAGCCGCGCACCCTATTTCTTCAAAAATCTTCTGAAACTTTTCCTCTGCCGATTCATCTTTAGATTGTTTTACACCGGGAATTTCGACATACTTCCTCCTTTTGTGTTGCTCCAGATGATTAATTCTTTAAAGTAATTAATAATAATAATGTTTATTGCTGTTAACATGCTTAGAATTGTGCATTTACAAAAGTCAAATAAGGAAAACATATTATTTAAATAGCACTTAAATCACAAATTTCGAATTCATAGACACTATAAAAGACTTTCTGTAAAAGGAAAGTCTTTAATTTATATTTCAATGTAACTATGTCTTAGGTTTCTTACTCTCAATGGTAATAGATTGAAGATCTTATAAGACATATGTAGAAAGCTTTGTTTATAAATTTTAATTATTTATTTAATTATTGCATGAACAAACTAAGATTCTGTATTGCCTTCACTACTGCTCACGGCTATTTAGTACAGAGCCTTTTCTCGTAATTTAATGTTTGTAGGTATCTTGTCAATTAATATAATTGACATAAATGATCATCCACCAATATTTCTTCCTCCTTGGACAAAGGAAATGCCCCAGTACAATTTGCAGTTGGAAGAGGAATTACCTGTCGGAACAATAGTAGGAACATTTACAGCTGTTGATGATGACTCTCCCATTGCAGGCTACTCAATAGAACCAAATATGTATTTCGAAATTAATAACGGAACAGGTAAAAAATGCATTTGATTTCTTGATAAATCAGTGTGTTTGTTTTTTCAGGAATTGTTCAGTTGCAAAAGATGATCGACTATGAAATGATTACAAAATTAAATTTTACAATATATGCATATGACTCTGGTATTCCTCAACTGAATACGTCAGCATTCATAGACATAACGGTTCTTAATATTAATGATAACTCTCCAATATTTTCGGAAACCTCTTACAATGCCACTGTGGACGAAAATTCGCCCAATGGAACATATATTGTAACAGTGCACGCAGACGATTCAGATGCCGATGAATATGGAGTTGTCTCGTATAGTTTGCTCGGTGAACATAGCGAAAATTTTGAGATATCTTCACATTCTGGAGAAATATCAGTTAAAAACCCATTGTTTTTGGACCACGAGATGTTAAATGAAACTGTTATTCAAGTTATGGCAAGTGATGGTGGAGTTGGAAATTTAAGACGGACAAAATCCGTACCTGTATATATCGCGGTAGCAGACATAAACGACAATGCGCCAGAATTTAATCAATCAATTTATAACACCACCGTTAGCGAAAATGTGAGGTTTAATCCACCATTCAAAATCACACAAGTTTTTGCCACGGATGACGATGCTGGAATTAACGGAAATGTTATTTATACAATCCATTCCGGAAATGATGATGGTATTCACCATAGTTAAATAAATACGAATTGTGTTACAAACATTTGTTGCAGATATTTTCTTATTGGGCGAGGATACAGGAATTTTATATGTTCACAAATCATTAGCAGGAAGAACAGGAACGTTTAGTTTACTGGTTGAAGCACGCGATGGAGGCAATCAACCGTTAACCGATACATGCATTGTTAACATTAAAGTTGTGAACGTTAACGATCACAAGCCAAACTTCATACATCCGATGTCTACCAGATCAGTTATCGAAATTACAGATGTAAAGCAAATGAGACCGTTTGGTTTTTTGAAAAGTAATTCTGCCTTTCAGACTCCCATCGCTGATTATCTAGTAATGACTGTGAAAGCTGCTGATAAAGATAATGGTGAAAATGGTCGAGTTACATACCATTTTAAACTGAATGATGAAAATGTTCAAATGACTGATGAATTTATTATAAATCCAGATACTGGAGATTTGCGGATCAAAACATATTTAGATAATAAGATTCAAGACAAGTATGAGGTAAGTAAAGAAAAGTATGAAACTTTTTTGTATTTATGTACTGTACAGTGTGGTTATATAAAAAAGAAAAATAACGGACATATGGGATATGTGCATGACCAAAAAAATGTTGAAAACTTTGAATTCGAATGCACAGTTTTAGCGCTTTCACATGGTAAACTACTATCGGAGTAAAATGTAGAGTCCGCTGGCTTTAAACGGTTATAAAAAAAAAAACTACCCAACCGATTTTTATTAAATAAAGCGTAATATAATCGTCAACTATTTCTACGTTTGCCGTACGTAATGTCATATTTCTTGTTAAATTTGGGAAAATGTGATAGTGAAATATGTACGGGAAAGCGCGCTTTTTCAATGAAAGTATACGAACTCAGAACTTTAGGATTTAATTACAAAAAAAGTATTCACTCAAATGGGATAATGTTTTACGTATGTGATAGAATACACCTTTAACTATACGTCGATACATTTTTATGCATTTCTGTATAATTACGCAAACGTTACAGCGATAAAATGACAGACGCGTTTATTCGCTTATTATAAGATACACTTTAAAAAGTTTTGTTCATATCGATAAAGGACAATTACAAATGATATGATCACGGAATAGAATCAATGACAAAAAAATGTGAAGGGCTGCAGGAATTAATATATTTTGAGCGAAAGAGATAAACGCAACACCTCGAGCGGAGTTGGGGGGAAGGTCATTTAATCGCAAAGTTGTACCTTGCAGCAACGTTTCGTATAAAGCGGCACACACGCTAAGTACACGGTTAAGTAATATAGCATGAAATTGTTATTCTGTATTAATCAGTCAACTCCAGAGACTTGTTATAACTAGACCGCGCGTAACGTAGATTTTTCTATGAACGCCTGTTGTCAAGATAGGATAGGCAACCAACTGTTCATTGCGGGGCAGACGTACTTTCTGTAGCTTGCTTCAGTTATCCTAAATTTTAGTAGCAAAAAAAGATAACATATAGCTGTTAACTGTTTTAATCGAATTTATTGGTATTTTATTTGAACTAAATTGGTATATAACTGCCTTACTCTAGTCCTAATTTGATTTATATGTGTATTTTGGTGGTGAACACGTATGGGAAAATATACTCTTAAAACTAAAGATGTAAGTAGTAAGATATGATTATTTAGCGGATTTTGATTCAATATAATGCCTATCCAAAAACCCAAATGGGCTGTAACTGTTATTTATTTTTCTTAGACTGCTGATAACCATTTTGTTTACAACGCGGTGTGGTGTGGATTGAATGAAAAACCTGAACACATTTTCAGCAATTTGGCAAATTTTTAATGCATCGCTTGATACGTGCAACAATCCTCCACGATTTTTTCTAGTTAAAAGCTTTGAATGACTCTCTGATGCGAATATCGCATCTGCACATATGGAACATTTAACAGACTTAGCTATTTTTCTTGTAACAAAACCTGAAATATACTTAGTACCAGTAAGTACTTAGTCACGTCTATACCTAATAGGCAAATAGGTATTGCCGTTGTCTTGCTGGTAAAGGATGTCGAATAATAGTTCTACGTTATTTTAAGTGAATGGGAAAGTCGAAAACGCTCGGTATTGCATTATTGTTTAACACCTTCGTAGGTACCTTTCTAAAATCGGCTTCATTCCCCGCAAATCCACTATGGTGGGAGCAAATTTTCCTCTTCGAATGGCTCTGATCCATTGGCCCTTTAAACTTTTATCCGTTGAAAATCAGCATATTATTTAAAAATGTATCGACAGAGTACATGTTGATACGCACAAGTTAACCTAAGTTTATTGGTTTATTCTCAACAGAAATTTATCTGTTCACTAATTCGAGCTAATGCTAATCACGAGAATGATTAATGAACGGAACATCTAAAATAACAGCTTATTTCATTATATTGCATAAATCATCTCAGCGATTTTTGCCCCGCGGTGCATTGTGTGTTGCATACTGTGTCGACAACACCTTAGATACGTTAAGCCTTTGAATATTATTCAAAGGTTAAGCGCAGTCTAGTTATAGCAAGTCTCTGTGAGTGAGTGTTCCAAAATTTGTTGTTCTAGCTTTTATTTGAATTCAGTAACTTTGCAAAAGAGTTAAGCGCATTTTATTTCTGTACGGCAAAGGTAGGTAGTTGTAGTGAAGATAAAAATTTACAATGCTAAATATTTCGCTTATTCATTTCCTTTGCTGGAGAAAAACGCATCGTTTTGCCAAAAAAATACTTATGTAGAAAAGTGCCAGGGAGAAGAAAAGTAAGACTATTATTAGTCAAGCCACCAAACGAAAAAGCTACCTGTTGGCGGTGATGGACCGTGAAAATTTTCTTTACGAGAGTGGTTAAAAATTAAAGAATTCTTCACTTAGCTTTTGAAATTTTTTATTTTTAAATAATATCACATCCGGTATAAAAAGTTTTAGTAGGAAAAAGGTAACAAAATTACCTTGAGATTGGCACACGGTAAGCTAAGGCAATGGAGGGGTGGGTCGGAGTGAATATCGGGGTTCTTGTACACTAACATAAATAAGCCAAAAGGGAAAAGTAGTATTATAGTAAATCGGATAGGGGCCACTTAGTCTTTAGTAAAAATTTCAAAAGAAAGGGGAGTATACTAACCAGTAGGGGGAAACAGGCGACTAATTCGTTGTTCTGATCTTGACAAGAAGAAATAATATACTTGATAGGGATAG
Organism: Photinus pyralis; assembly: GCF_008802855.1. Classification (NCBI taxonomy): domain Eukaryota; kingdom Metazoa; phylum Arthropoda; class Insecta; order Coleoptera; family Lampyridae; genus Photinus; species Photinus pyralis. The sequence goes on from NW_022170403.1 coordinate 5,295,786, forward strand.
AACATTAACAATAATTGAGGCCACAATCGACTGTAACATATAGGTCTGCAATGTCAATATTTAAAGTTAAATCAATTTTTATTAAAAAAAAAAGAGATCAACACATAGTCGTAGAAAGTATTAATATCAAAAAGAGGTTTCCGCAAAAACAACAGAGATATACTCGTTAAGTGAATATCAAGCAAATGTAATAATTACAATACAATTCGATCGTATCAAAAACCAGTATGTAATTTATTTATTTATTTATTTATTTATTTATTTATCAACCCTCTCTTGTTCTGGGCCTTCAACAGGCTTGCGCCCAATTACAGAATGACCCGCATTATGCTTTTTAGAGGTGCCCCTGCAGAAGGTCTTAAGTGGTTCTATACTACTCCGGTATTTACCTTACGAATTAGGAAAACTGCAGGAAAACCTAATTCGGGGTATTATAGGAGTCGTCGAAAATAAAAATTTACTTTTGAACTTCGGATCCCAACCTTGTGAGCTCAAAAGGGCGCGTTCAGCTTAATCTGTAAAAGACAATAAATAAAAGCGGTAATGAATAGCGCGGAACATAAAATAATGCGTAAGCAATTCTAACGTCTGACACTGGGACAATCGTATACTAAACGTGTAATTAATATTCAATAAGAATCAATAATTGGAATGACTTTACACTAGCGAAAGCAAAAATTAGATCGACCACGGATTATACTTACAACATCTGGTTAAAAACATAAACGTGACGTTCAATTCAAGAAAACTAAAAGTCACTAAAAGTAATAGCATGCGTACCAAGAGACAAATTTGCATGTAAGCATTTGCACGACCTCGGTCAGCGAAACAAAGAACTAATAGGTATAATAGGAAATCTATAACACTTAGAACAAATTTACTACAGGAACAACAGAACTTACATTTAAACTAGTTGATTACAAAGTAAATACCTACCTAGATACCATAAGAATACTGCATTTAAATATACACGAGAGCAAGAGGTCACTCAAATGGAATCGAAGGTTACCTAAATGGAAGGTGAATAAGGAATATCAATCGGTAAAAAAATAACGTTACAAAATAATTATTATAGAACTTATTCCAAGTGATTTCTGTTCCTAAGATCAACTTAGCTTAATGTCATATATTTCTCTCTCTACGTTTGGTATTTTTATAAACCAAATACCTATACCTACGAGGGTGTTTAATTTTCTGCATATTCTGGGATTATGGACTACTATAGGAGGGTTGACCAGGGTCCACGTGCACGTAGGGCTCCAATGTAGACCCTTTGTACCATCTCCTTGACTAGAGTCGTCCGGCCGCTCAAACCATCCCACAATTGAGATAAACCTAAGGATGCTGGAAAGGGAGTACGGTCTAATTGTAACCATGTGCTACAGGCCATCATATGCAGCAAATTTGAGGCCCTTGTGTATTTTTTTAGATATTTCAACAAAAAGAAACCGCATGGTGATGAATCGGTGGCTGTAGACTGGATGCGGTAAGTATGTGAAGCTGTACGGTTTGCGATTTGCAATTGTCCTGCAACAGCGCAATTTTTATTTGCCATGAGTTCAGTCGTTTTGCTTTACGTGCCTTCATCAAGCAGTCAATCGTGTTTCCACATAAACCTCATAATTTATCGTAGCCTTTTTTGCCACGCAGGTATTCGATATTCGATAAGCAAAACGACCTCGCACGGCCATGACGTCCAATACAGCATAAAGTCTTGCATGTTTCCAATTAAAATAACAAAAATAACTCGGAACAAGCAGTTATACCTATTAAAAATTAGTCTGTGAATATTTATGGTACCTAAATTACATAATAAAGTGTACCTATAGGTACCTATAATATCTACCTATATATTTACAATTCTCACACACTACCTATACCCACTTTAGGTATATGTTGGTTACCTATAATAAGCCATGGCCATCCTAAAGTTATTATGACAAATTTACTATATAGATGTAGGAGGTACCTCTACAATTTTCGATATTTTCTACCCTGGAAATCTAAGTAATGGTATGGTAAGGTATGCAGTCAATAGATAGGTAAGCTTTTCTGGCTATCACAGATGTCAATTGTCATGTCAATAAAAATATAATACCTAAGTAGGTACCTACCTATACCTACTATTTTCATGTGTCGTAATGAAGCTTTCCAGCAAACAACTAGTTTTAGTATATACCTACGGATATAAAGGATACCTACCTAATGTTATTTCTAAGCCTTTTTCTTCGTTGTTTAAATGATCAATTAAAGATAGGTATATGTATATCACATAGTTTTCCGTCGGATAAGGATGTGAAATGATTATATCTTCAAGTCTCTATAAACACTTACCTATGTATATAAAAACCCTTTAATGAGGCACCCACATTCAGTTTGCCGCGGAAATGAAGAAAATGCGACCTTTCTAATTTATATCTAAGTACATAAAAATCACCACAATCATTTAATTTGCTGTACTAAATCGGCAACAAATGTAAATTAATGGAAATTGCGCACATATCGAAGAATTAAGACGATGAAACTAGCTAAATGTTTTTGCCTTTTGGTGGAGTGTTATATAACATGTAAATGGTTAGTTCGGCTTGGAACGGAGGTAGGCAGTGCATAAAATCCAGAGCACGACCGAGCTGATTTGCATAGCTCAGCTGTGTAGGGAACAATCGATTTTCACGTTGCTTTGTCTCAAGTTTTTTGCCTAAATAGGTATACACTACGAAATTTTAAATTCTAGTTTTTTTTTCAAATCGAGTTACACCGAATAGGTAATTACAAGAGGTAATGGAAGAAAAAATTAAATGAACCGCATTTATGTTTTCCAATTGAAGGTAGGTACGTATACCTAAATATCTAGAAGATATAGGATATACCTATAGGTAATTAAAAACTACTTATCTACTTTACTATTAAATAGCAGGTAGGTATATAAACAAATCGAGTGTTTATATAGTGGGTAATAAATTTATAGGCAGTAAAAATCTTTACGTTTCAATTTTCGTAAAAATATATCACGGACCATTACTTTTCGGTCCTTCAACAACAAGAAGATCTCTTGCAGACATAAAATGCATATAAAAAGCTTGGCGGTGGAGAGATAGTTGATCCGCGACGAATGTCGAAGATGAAATACGCGGCGTCATGGTCGTCCCGGCGCTGCAAATGGACCGGAAGTGGCTACGACGCGTATTCAGCTTTAGATACATAAATTACAATATATTTTGATTTATTTTTTATTTCCGCTAATGTAAACCCATTTTATTACTAATATTTGTCATGATGGGGCTGATATAAAGAATTGCGATGAACTAATATGTTAAAATGGCCGTAGCGAATGTTGAACGGCATATTTCAATTTGGCATGCAAATGCAATGAATTGTAAAAATGTTTTCGGTAATCGTTTTAAAATATTATACTTTCGGCGCTGTGAAAGAATTAAAGCTACAAGAAAAGTTTCACCCATAAATTGAAATTTCGGGTATAAATCTTACAGGTTTTCATACTTTCGGAAGTTTTATTAAAAGTTTACACCTCTTTTATTTCCAAATTAAGCTAAAACACTCCTCAAAACAAAATCATTTAATATCACAATTTTTCGCCCCAACCCATGGGTGTAATCATTATGGGGAGCATCTGAGATACGTAAAATTCTCGGCGTGCTCGCTTCTTTACTGGCTAATAAAAACGGTAAAAATTACAGCTGTTTCTTCGGTAATAATTTTAATGTCTCTCTAATCAAGCATTCAGGAGGAAAGTGAAGTAGACGGCGCCATCTACTAACATGCCTAGGCACTTTCGGCAACCATTTTGTTTCGTGTGCCTGCCGAAAGTCGCTAGCTGCTGTAAAATCGGCGCATGTCTTGTAAGAAAAATAAATATCACGCCCACTTTTTTGTTTCTCCTACAAACCTCTCCTACTTTATGTCACCCCCCACTACGTATTGATAACCCCCCTTTTTTCGTAAGTTCTCCTCGTTTCCCTTACGTAGGGGTAAATAGTAGGGGGCAATAAACACATCGTTATGGTAAAGCTGTGTTGAGCTGTTTTATACGACATAAAATTGTTAACTGTACCTCAATATTGATTTATGATGTACGTAGTCATAATAATTCAACTTGCACTTATGGAATGCATATTGTGCATTTTTTACGATCACCCAGCATTCCATTACCTAATTATTCTTCGCTATTAACCAATGCAGTTTTAAAACTAAATTAGGCAGATTTTCTTCCACTTGATCTGGCAATTGTTATTGTAAAGGCGTTTGAAATGTATCTATAAACCTTTATCAATTACTAATTACGACTAAAGGTACCTAATGCACTTTGTTCATTCGACGGTATGATTACACTTTTTTACGTAGGTACCTACGTAGGTAGGTACCTTCGAAAAAAATGTATATGACGTACATAGGTACCATACCTTTAGATAGATATAGGTACACGGAACTCAAACACAGTATTACACCCGCAAAACGCTGATTAATTACCTACATTTAAATTAAATTCTGCATGAATTTTTTTAATTCTAATTCTGGGCATATTAATAAATAATAATTCGCCAAGCTTTTAACCTTTATAAAGCAACTCTTAATAAACGATGCGAGTGTGGTTTTTGAGGTAAGTAGGTAAACCTATCTATATGTGAGCACATTTTTAATTAATTAAATATTCTAATCCGTATAATTATTATTTTCTGCGTGAAATTACTAAACTGTAGGTATTAGCGTTTTACTTTTGTGTGGCAACAGTTATAGGTATACGTACATAACAAGTAGGTACTTACTATCAGTAGGTGTACCTACTTATACTTAGTACTTAGGTATGTCATAGGTATCTTACTCACAGAATATTTTGTAAAGTAGATATATGCTTATGAATGAGTGGAAATTTAAAAAACAATTATGTACGTATCTAGTATAAGTAGGTACTCCTTTTTCATATTTTTTTATTGATGGCATTAATTTACCTACATATAGAAAAGTTAGGTAATTTAATTGAGAATGATGATTACCTAGTGTTAAAGATTTTTATTCAGAATTTGGTTTCCTTTCCAAATATGCCGAGATATATCTACAGTTTATTCTATTCTTAAAAAAGTGTTGTTGAATAGGTACTTCTGTTAATAGGTACCTACCTTGGTTAATACCCAGTATCTACTGAATTAAATTTTCTACTTGTAGGTAACCAGTAAGAACAAATTCTGCATATCTGGTAACTTAGTGGACTTCGTAGCTCCAATGATACAAATAATATTATTACAGTGCCGGCTTAAGTTAAAACTTAAAATACACTGTATATGTTCTAAATTTCTCTCATAACACTCCAAAAATGAAGTGACTTAATTAATTTAAGTAGATACCTACCTATAAGATGCATTATACCATGAAACTGGCTGATAACCAACATCAGGATCATCAAGGTAGGTACCTAGGTGCTATTTGAGAAACAGCACGTGATCTACGTAATCTAAAACCTGCTAAAAGCAATTGTTGGCTTGTATTTTTTATTTGCAGTATGAAAAAGAGTGTACTTATGTATATACGTATAATTGTGTATTTTTTTCAACTGAATCCAAATCTGTAATTAATTAAACAAAATAACATCGCACTTTTATTTAGATTTAGTTAGGTATACATAAAAAAAATCAGCTGTGGCATTGTGATACCTATTGC